>NC_084530.1:10829684-11002184 GCF_024500275.1 Phycodurus eques
TTCATATTTTCTGTAAAGAATTGTACCCATCTTACAAATTCTGCCTGGGTAATCAAACATGAGCTTGACTGTTTTCTCATTCACTAAATAAAAGTAGGGCTGTGAATTTCAAAATAACAGCAAGTAAATTAAAAAAAGTATTACATGTTCAAATAAAGTGCTAAACTTCAGAATAATTATTTGAAAAAACTAACAAAATACAGATAACACTTCACGTTTTGATCATATTTGTCAAAGCAAAATCATGCATTGTAAAAATGCATTATACATAGGTAGAAAGGTTTTCCACAATTTTGAGGCCAACTTTGGGGTGTGCATTATACATGGGTGTGTATTATACACGAGAAATTACAGTATATGATATTTCTGTCAAATGTTTCCTGCTATTTTCCAAATACTGTATGTTTTGACCAGGGAAAGGTAGGAATTATCACTACAGTAATATTTGAGGCTCTTGTCGGAGAGCGGGTCTCGTCTCAGCTGGAGATAAGCAATGTGGGCAGCACAGCTCTCCTCTTCAGCTGGCAGCATCTTCCCCTGCCACAGCACTTCTCAAACCTTCAGTCACAATCAAGCAGCCCACACTTCTACTTCAACACCTCCTCTGGTACAGACACCTACACACAGTTGCCACCAACCTCAAATGTTTTTGATAAATATAAACTTTTATTTGCCTGACACCAGAGGCTGACAGAAATTTACAGTACCTTTGATAGGGCTGTCTCTCTCTGTGTCCTGACTTCCACGTAAGACTTAAAAGACTTTACATTCCATCATTCTCTTCCTCCATTCAGGGGTCATCTATCCAGGTGAGACACAGCAAGTGGAGTTTATATTTAAGTCAGCAAGGCCAGGCATCCTAACTGAGCGGTGGCAGCTCAACACCCACCCTTTGTTGCTGCAAGGAGCCTCCATTCAGGTCACACTGAAGGGGGTGTCCCACTTGCAGGACAAAACTGCAAGACAGAGGCAATTCATAGAGGTATGATCCACTGTCAGGGAAAAAAAACTACATTGTACCTTTATGGATATCCAGTGGTGCTTTGAGTACAAGTTTAATTTGTTCCATGACCACACCAGCATAGCAACGGCTCGTATCATGGAAAACTTGTGAGTCAGGTCACACGTATCTCAAGGCACTACTGTAATAGCTTGTTACCGGGGAGATGTACGGATTTTGTACCTTTGACACTTTTACAGCTTGGGATCATGCCTGTTCCAATCTGGTTTCGGTAAAAGGTGCCAACATTGGTGTCCAATAACCTTGATGACCAATTTCATTAATGTAGAGAGGAATTGACATGATTTACTGTATGTTTCTATGTGTTGAGAGTGTACAGATTTGTTTTGTTTTACACTTTGACCAACGACTGGTGTCGGAGAAGGAACAGAAAAAAAATATATATATTATTTTTTTTGTTTGTGTGTCCACAGACGAAGCTGGAAGAGACAGCAAGGCTGGAAATATGCCGAAAGATTGTGTACGAGGTGCTGCGAGGAATTCAGACTCCAGAGAGATGCAACTCTCCTGCAGAGCCATACACGGTATACAATCTGATCCTTCACTACAGTCATTCCATCTTATTATCTAATTTATGAGTGTATATCTGATCTTCTTGAACCAGTCACGATTGCCTCTTTAAGATATAAGGAGTTGTTGTTGCCATGTTACCTAACTGGGTCGATGAAGAGGTTGATTAAATTGTTCCAAGGAATATAGGACACAGTGTCACGTATGGGGAGTAGCTGGATCCAAGAGCAGGCGGAGGCAGATGTAAAATGAACAGTTGAACAGTTGAAATGAACAAGAAGAGGGAGCCCCGCCTGTTCAGGGTGTACCCCGCCTCCTGCCCGATGACAGCTGGGATAGGCTCCAGCACGCCTGCGACCCGAGTGAGGATAAGCGGCTGAGAAAATGGATGGATGGATGGATGTAATTTCCAAAATTTACACCCATGCAAGTGTGATTTTAAAAAATAATTCGACACATCTCACTGGTGTACTCAGGCTCCAAGTTGGTGACCCATGCACCACATACTCAGGCTCCCTCTTCTTTACCTCGCTACCCGCCTCCTTGGCCTTCTCATCGAATCACAAGTCAGGACTCAGCCAATACACAATAATTGCCTCACAGACAATCCGAAATTATAGTTCTCTTAACAAAACACATAACTGCAGAGTGGCTACAGTATTTTTGTCACTTTCAAATTCATCCAGCAGGCTGGGTTGAACATTTTATGTGCCATATGCTGATGTACAGTATTACTTTAATCCAGTGGTTGCCAACCGGAGTTCCGTGGCACACTGTTGTGTCGTGAGAGACCGGTAGGCGTGCCGGGCGAAATTATCCAATTTCATGTAATTTATTTGAAAAGCATTATTTCATCATCATTACAAATATATCTTTGTTCATCTTTCTATGCCAGAGACGTATAATGACAGGTCGAACGTTTAAATGCTTTTCCATTAGACGGCAGAAGGCACAATATGCCAGTTTTTCCACCTGTAGCCATTCATCCAACAGAATAAGTCATGGCTTCCTTTAAGTCTATCAGCTTTGCGTTCAGCTAAACTGGCCCAGATTTCTCTCTGAGTAAGTCAATTTGTGAGTGACATGAGACGAGAGAATCATTTTCTGAGTATCCATTATTTTTCTGCCATTTTTGTTTGGTGGCGTGTCATGAGATTTTTCTAATGTAAAATGAGTGCCTTGACTCAATAAAAGTCGGGAAACACTGGTATAGTCAATGTTTTATCCTTCTTTGTGTTTAGTTGCACTACCTTGATCAGTCAGAGGAGGACCTAAATAAGCTTCTACAAGAAATGAATCCAGAACACATCTGGGACCTTTCTGACACATCTAGACAGGTAGAAACATGACGTGATGATGTGCTGCAATAACACATGTATACGTTTTTACAGTTGCTGTGCTTTCTTTGCCTGTGAAAGCACTTGAGAAAATAATTTCTGAAGCATTATGAAGATGAGATCTTTCATTGTGGCGGCTTCTTACATAGTCACGTCATGAGCAGCTGTGTGAGTGTGTGTCATGGGTTTAATGGAACTATAAATGTCTGTCATGTGTATAGTGAGAAACATAGTCATGCTTGTGTGATACATATTCTGCTCAGTGTTTTTCTCCTCTTTGTAACAGCTGAGTCACAGGTAAGCTATAACCTACTACTCGCAGGGGTAACAGAAGACTGTAAAGATGTGCATCTCTGCAGCAGTTCCCAACATAAAATGCATATAAGTGGACGTAATATAGTCACAATACTGGAATTCCCAGCAGTGAAATACAAACATAATACACAACACTGCGCTACTTCCTCCTAAATCCTAAATATTAGTATCAACACTTCACATTCAATATTTATGAAGTTATTAACCAGGAAAACTGCCAAATATGACATGTAATATCATTTCAAGTGTATTATTGTTGTGTTTCAATTGCTCTTTTTACCTTACCATAGATCATTTCAGACTAGATGAATGGTTCCAAGACATAGCAGCCTCTGTGAACACTGATTTAATTTAGATGACTTGTTTTCAAAGTCCATTCACTTTAAAACGTCTCAAATTAGTGGACAGAGCATTTTTCATTCTTAAAGTAAAACAGGGGTGTCCAAACTATAGCTAGGGGGCTATTCACGGGCCGCCATTGTTATTTAGCAGCCAGCGGCATATACTGAAATGAATAGTTGACACGTTGTACTACTTAATTTCTACACTTTGTTGAAAGGCATAAGTGAAGATGAAGAAATTCGTTCTCGTCTCACTTCTTTTCTATCATCAGCGTACGTCTTTTTGCGGTTCATATTGTCCTTTACGCCTTTGCGACATTAATACAAAAAATAAATAAACAAAAAGGGTGGATGCGGGAAGCTTAACTAGTATTAGTGTCGAAACCTTTCATCGAGTGCGATGCCCTTGACTACTGCTATTACTGCTGTGATGCACCTACTAATACAACTACTACTACTAATAATAATAATAATAATAGTAATCCATGATTTTATAGTATAGTGCTTTTCTAGAGCTGCACGAACAACAACTAAAGAATAACAATATTCCTATTCATAACACCCCGATGAATAAAGATAATTCAGTTACCGATAAAGATAATGTCAGTGATTGTTTGCTCCACTTTCTGCTGTGTCAAGGTCACCTTGGCACAGATTGCTCTTCTTTTGGTTCGTGATGGGATTCTGCAGCTGCTCAGTACATGGGCGGATTGATTCTCGTCCACCCAAAAAGCTTTGAATTGTTAAAAAATCATTAATATGCTGTTTTTTGGGGGTTTTTTTAGAAAATAAATATCTATAAATCCATCATTGCTTTACCAACACTGACGGCTTGGTTTTAGTGTTTTACTGTAAATACATTAAAGGTAAATCATCCTCCGATTTCTCTCTATGTGGCCCTTGGAAGAAAAAGTTTGGACATCCCTCATTAGTAAATCATGATGTATATCAGCACAGACTCCAATAAAGCAAATGAAAGGATCAAGCCCAGGATTTATCAGGTCAACAGGAATTGTTTTTCCCTCAAAATATTGTTAGAAACTGGATTTTGTTTCACCCAAACTTATTATACTTCTTACTATGCTTACTATTTCAAAAGTAACAATAAATATTCATAGTTCCTTAAAATATACCGAAATTGTGTCCTGCTTTTGTGTATGGTTAAGGAACAATGAATATTTATTGTTACTTTTGAAATAGTAAGCATAGTAAGAAGTATAATAAGTAGAGTTTACAACAGTTCTATAATGCAAGATTGATTCTTTAATTTTAAATGTTCTTGTGTCACTTAAGATCTCTACAATTAGAATCAGTTCTGTATGCAGTCAATCTTTTTTTTTTTTTTTTTTTTTTTAACAGGATCCTCTGGATGATGAAATGGACAGTCGGCGTACTTCAATGGATAAGTTCAATGATGATGAGCAAGATGCAAACTGTGATGACACACCAGACAATACAGATGAATGACTATATTCTCACTAGACACAAAATTATGTATATCATAAAACTGTAAAAAGAAAGAAAAAAAGAGATATTTGATAAGACATAAGTACAGTGGATATAAAAGGTCTCCACACCCCTGTTCAAATGTCATGTTTTTGTGATGTAAAAATATAAAGTCAGAATAAACTTTTTTCAACATAGTGACATATGACCTGGACAACTCAATTGAAACAAAAAAAGATTGTTTTAAGGGGAAGTAAAAATAAAGAACTGAGATAATCTGGTTGCACAAGTATGTACACCCACACACCCGGGGACGTGGCTGTGTTCAGAATAACACCATTCAAAATCATGTTAAGTGGGAGTCAGCACACACATACCACCATTTAAAATTCCTCTGATTAAACTAAAGTGTAGCTGTTCTAGTAGGCTTTGAGTGACTTTCTTTTTCTTTCTTTTTTTTTTGCTTTTTAGCATAAGCCATTTTTGTGCCAACTGTGACTGCTATTTGGAACTGTTCATAACTGCCTCACCCTTGACTAAGGTCCCAGTTCCAGCTGAAGAAGAACTGTGTGAACGCATGATGATGACACCACATGCTTCATTGTCGGTGTGGTTTTCTTTTGGTGATAAGCAGTATAGGATTTTCAAACTCCACACAGGCGGGGCCGGGATTTGAACCCTGGTCCTCAGAGCTGTGAGGCAGACGCTCTAACCACTCGTCCACCGTGCCACCTATGTTATATTTAATACTTGGAAAATTCTTCTCCTGATACCTTTAAATGATGCGATCCGTTTGATGCCGTGTAATCTTTCTGTGGACCATGGCCTGTGCTGTAAGATGTAATGACAAAAATGTCAGGGAAAGCCTACTAGAACATCTGAACATTATTTGGGCTTAATCAAACAATTTAAAGGTGGCAGCTGTGTGCTGACTCCCATTTCTAATAGTTTGAACATGATTTGTTAATTCAGAACACAGCCAAAGTTGTAAGAGGGTGTGCACACTTGTGCAACCACATCACAGGTATTATAGGTCTCAAGGAGGGATTTTTTTTCATGATTTATCTGGCTCTTATTTTCTTACATCACAAAAACTGGCATTTATACAGGGGTGTGTAAACGTTTTTATATTAATTGTATATTTTAACAACAACATTATTTGTAAAGCAACAAAAGCCTGAATGAAAAAACTGAATGTGCACATCTATTCAATCTAAATCACTATTGGTTGCAAAAAAAAAATGGTAATGTCTTATTAAGCATACACTGTGATTTTCATCACTATACTGAATTGCATCGTATCTAGGTTATATGTTGTGAGATATAAACGTCTTTGGAACAATCATCCATATTACAGAAGTGCAATTTTTCGTTCAATTGTAAAGGTCTACCATATTCTGCATGATCACGTGCCACTTCAGCGAATCGTAATCGCGTTGTGCACGAATAAAACTTTCAGTTCTTCCTGTGTTGATTCTGGTGAATCCTGACTCCTCCATTCCACGTAACAGTCACGACTCTGGGTGCACCGCTGACGCTGCAAAAATAAATAAACGCCCCCTGCGCGCTCCCCTTACTCCACGCGTGTGAGTGAGTGAGGTTGGGGGTGAGAAGCCGCGGTTGAGCTCCACCACGTCCTCACCGGATTTCATCATCGACTGCTCGCCCGGCTTCCTCGCACCACTGCCGTCCTTTTCGGATCTTCAACTGGGTGTGCGTGATCTCATCGCTGCGTGGTGCACTGTGGTCACGCGGCAGGGAGGACATCATCTTGGAGCTACAAGGGGGGAGGCAGTGCGGCGAGGGATGAGCAATGGGAAAGGTAAATGGAATGAGATTATAATTGAGCTGTGTTACGATGTTAATCTATTTTTTTTTAAATAAAAAAATCATCTGCACATCTATTTTAAAACAATCCATCTACACATCATTCTATGTACATAACGCATAGTCACGCACATTTACGTTGCATGAGGGGGCGTGGGTGGGAGTCATGAACATGCTCACGCATGATGAAGACCCACTCTGGACGCCCTGCCTCATGCAGAAACATGCAGTGAAGATCTTTGCCACACTGCCAGTGCAACGTGGTGACGTGTGAGCATGTGACCTGACCGCACCACATCAGTTCTGGACTACACTACATCTTACTGGCTCGTGGCAAGGAGGTTTGTATAGTCACACAAAGGTCAAAGGATGAGGAAAAAAGTAGGAGTTAAGAAAAGCGGATGTTACCCCAGAAGACTAGATGACTTGCTTTGTTTAATGGCTTTGCTTGTGTTATTGATGCAACTGTTTCTTGTCGATCAGCCTGTCCCCAACTTGTAGGCGTTTTCAGGATGAAGACAACTTGCAGGGCAAGGACAAATATGTGAATGTTTTTTTTTATTTTCTGTAATATAATGTCTGCTCCGTTACCTGCCAGCCATGCTATTCACTCGCTCTGACTCCCCCGTCACCTGTCAACGTGACAACCTCAGCCCTGTGTAGGCAATTGAAAAATGTGTGTGTGAATGGTTTGTCTAGATGAACCCTATGCAATTGGCTGGCGACCTGTCCAGGGTGTACCCCACCTCTTGCCCAAAGTCAGCTGGGATAGGCTCCGGTTACCTGTGACCCTATTGAGGACAAACCGCATCGAACATGTCATGGACAGATTGATTGTTTTGTTGTTTGCTGTGATGTAAAACTACACTGCATCATACTGAGAGCTTTTTCGAACAATTTGCTTACCTTATGAGAAGGCCAAATTATAAATATTGTTATCATAACATCATAGAGCTATGAAGCAATGCAGTTTCTATCCAACACAGTACTGTAAGCATTACAGCTATCGGTGTCACTGGTTGGGTAGGGATTCACTTGCCTGACTTCTGCACAGGCAGCGTGAGTTCAATTGAGTTCAATTGCC
This sequence comes from Phycodurus eques, assembly GCF_024500275.1. Taxonomy (NCBI): domain Eukaryota; kingdom Metazoa; phylum Chordata; class Actinopteri; order Syngnathiformes; family Syngnathidae; genus Phycodurus; species Phycodurus eques. Next base: position 10,837,566 of record NC_084530.1, read on the forward strand.
ACTGAGTGAATGTGACTGAACGGTTGTCTGTCTGATGTCATGTGTCCTGTGATTGGTGATCAGTCCACGATGTGGTGTGCTTTTTGCTGGGATAGGCTCCTGCTCCCTGCAACACCAAACAGGATAAGTGCAGATTGATGGATGTCTACTGTGTTCTATATCAGCAGTTTTTGTTGATGTTAATGGAATCCAAGATGTTTTCATGTAAGCCTGTGTGTTCCCAAGAGGAATCCAATTTCACATCCGGAAACCCAGTGGTGAACCAATGGATGAGAATGTGGCCTGTGAAAAGAACAGCCCCGGGTTTGATTCCCTCAACTGGCATATGATTCACTTTTAAGGTGGCATCGAGCAAGGCATCTAATCTATCCCAGTTGCTATCCTGAGTGTTGCAAACCAAAACACTTTTCTACCTTGTCACTAATTGTCTGAGCACTGTTGACTACTGTCATGGGTTACTTGGTTTCATTTTGTGTAAATTTTGCATGTAAATTATATAAGCAAGACCGATAGATTTTTTTTTTTATATTGTTGTTGTGTGCTTAGCATCTACACTGTTTGAACTGCATTCCCATTAATGACTGTCATTGGTGCCAAAGATGATTTTGCAAAAAGTTGATCTTTGCAGGCACCTAGGTAATCGCTCCCTTCGGTAGTTTCGGTTCATTCATAAGTAATAGTAAGACCACTAAGACTGTTCTCCAGAAGGGGACTGACTGAGTTAGGTTTAGGAGGTTAAATAGGCTCACATCTTTTTCACCGGATCCCCTCATGATCTGGTCCCTTGTGTCCGCTTTGAACCATTTTAGTAGAAAAAAATTATGTTGTGCACTGACCTTAATAAGCTGAGCAATGAAGAAGCTTCATCAGACACCTGATTGCCAGTGCTTCTGACCTACTTCTTCCTGAGTGTGCACCAAATGTGAGCCACTCATTCAGTTGCTACCATCAACCATTGTTTCCATTGTGGGAATAACTTGTCCAATTCAATACTATGTCCTGTAGTTTGAATGTTGTGTACAAACAAATTACGTATCTGCCTTTAAATATGTACTTAAATATAGTGAATTAAATGTAATTCGAAGAATATAAAGCCTTTGTTCCCAACACACCAAGCATCACAGTTGATACATTTTCAACTTTGTTCCCATTATCAAAAATCAAATGTCTTTTTCAGTTGTGGTTCCCAACAAGCTAAATTTTGAAAAAAAATATATATATTATTTTGTAAGATCATCTCATATGAGTTCCTGCAAGTAGGCTTTTTGTGCCAATGGCTTTGTGTGCCTCAGTATAAACTTACATTTGTGCCTGGAATCACAAACCTTGTTTACAACAGTTTTTCATTTGTTTAAAAAGTATTTATATAGTTCTACAGTTATGCACACATCATCAAAAGGTTCATCTAAATATTTGATCTCTCGGCTGTTATTTGGTTGACATTTGGCTATCATTCCTTCCGAACAGGAGTGTGTAGCATCTTCTGACAGAAGAGGAGCATTCATTGCCCTAGTTGCTCCTTCTTCAGTCCATGTTCTTCTTTTCAGCTTCACCTGTTGAAGGCCTGCTCTTCACTCACTATCACTCTGACTCCTCCATCCCCTGTCAACATGACAACCTCAGCCCTGCGTAGGCAGGTGAAGAACATAGTGCACAACTATTCCGAAGCAGAGATTAAGGTACTCTATGTCTGTGTGTGTCCACGATGGGTGATAGAGGATGAACAAAAAAAGTGAATGTTAAAGAGGAAAGTGTGCAAAGCCATTGTTTTTCTGTTGCCGGTGGTCTGAAGGTCCGTGAGTCCACCTCAAATGATCCATGGGGCCCGTCATCGTCGCTCATGTCAGAAATCGCTGATTTGACATTCAACGTGGTGGCTTTTGCTGAAGTCATGGGCATGGTGTGGAAGCGCCTCAATGACAGCGGCAAGAATTGGAGGCATGTCTACAAGGTAAAATACACACACAGCTCATTTTCATGTCTCGTGTAGAACTGCATTACAGTTTACTCAGAGGTGATGCTAATATTTTGGTTACCTACCTAGCCACACGAGGACAGTGAAACACTGTACAAGCCTAAAAACTGAGTATCAGTAACTTTGGAAACGCTGAATTTTGGATTCAGTTCTCAAAGTGGATCCAGTTAGATTATGTAGGTGAAAAGCGTGATCATAGTTTCCCCACTAATTTTCTAGTTAGCGTCTATATCAATGTATCAAAGGCGTAATGATATTTAACAGTGCATTTCAATTTCAGTCCCTAACTCTATTGGACTACCTGCTGAAGACGGGATCAGAAAGAGTGGCTCAACAGTGTCGAGAGAATGCCTTCACTATTCAGGTACTTCACAGTAACTACAGAAATAGTTCAGTAATATGAGGATACACATTGTTGTTTTATTATCACTCACTTTCTACCCTGCTAAATGGCCTGACAAAAATCTTTCAAACAACATGTGCAAAAAGGTAAAAACAACACAACTTGTTTTACTTTTGTAAAGTTTTCTATATGTTTGGAGTCAAAAATAGATTATATTTTGGTGCCGAATGAAGGGGTTTCATTCCGTAAAGTAGCAGTAACCGCATGATATATGTATGAACATATCAAGAACACAACTAAAAATACACCTGGGCTACACATAGTTTGAAATCATGTACAGTATTGTACAGAAATGTCTTTTTCTTGGTTCAGACGCTGCGTGATTTTCAATATGTTGACCGCGATGGCAGAGACCAAGGAGCCAATGTCAGAGAAAAAGCACGCCAACTGGTGTGTCTTCTCCGGGATGAAGACCGTCTTCGCCAAGAGAGGAGTCAAGCTCTGAAGACCAAGGAGCGAATGGCTGGGGGAGGTAGCGGAGGTGGAGGTGGAGGAGGAGGTGGAGGGGGCGTGTATGGAGGAATACCCCCATCCTATCACCCAGGCAGACGGACAAGCCAGCCCAGCATGGCTGTACTCTATGGCGAGGAGTTAAGCCGCTCCAGAGGTTCTCCATCGTCCTTTAACTGTGAGTGTTGAGTCGCTGTCCCCAAGCTTCTGATATTGCACACCTACTATACATCAACCTCACACACGCACACACACACGTAACTATGCACACATGCATACATACTGTATCACCATTCCACCCTCCTCATTGTCCCTCAGCAGCCTCGTCTTCATCTCCTCAAGATGCCTCAGACCTGGAACAGGCTCGACCTCAAACCAGCGGGGAAGAGGAGCTGCAGATCCAGCTGGCTTTAGCCATGAGCAGGGAGGAGAATCAGAAGGTAAAACAGCAGTACACCTACTGGACTCTGAACATCGGTATGAGATCCATTCTTTGTTTTCTTTATTTCTCCACCAAATAAGTTTGCTAATACAGTATTTTACTTTGTTGGAGGGAGTTGGAAAGAATCCATAACATTTTTTTTGTTGTTCAAGGGAGATGTCTTTCACTTTGTTCAGCCTTGGTCGAGGTCTGTGCTCCACACAGCGGTTGTGGTTTGCAGTTGTGGTTTGCGGTGGAGAGCTGCATTGCATCACACCGGAAGGTGTTTCAGATTGTAACTAATTAACTAAATTGTGATGCACCAGTGCAGTGGCAAGACCGAATTGTTTTGATACAGCCCCTGTATTGATCTCATTGGATTGTTCAGCTGTACTATACCTAATGGATCACAGTGAATTTATCTTTACCAACAAATATAAGTTTTTACCTAAAAAATGAATTGTACTGTATTGAATTGTGTTCCATTTCCAATAGAATCTCATCAACATACACTTACGAAACACAACAAATCATTTCATGTCTACAATTTTGATTCTATCATAAATCAGCATAATGTCAAGAAGAACAATTGCTGTCAGTTGACAGAGTTAATAAGTTCAAGCGTCTTTTACAAAGACGGTGTTGTGTTCACTGATGATGTCAACAACCTTTTGCAGGAACAGCGCTGTCGCCATGGAGATGAGTCTCTCCTACAAAAGGTCCTGGATGAGAGCAGGAGAACAAGCCAGACTGGGACAGAGGTGAGTGTGAAAACAGTGCATGCTGTCCATGTGGGTGTACGTATTCTCTATGAGTGTGCGTTAGCATGTTTGTTCACTTGTGTGGCGCTCACTGTGGACTTGTGTGCAGAGGTGGGTAGTAACGTGTTACATTTACTCTGTTACATTTACTCGAGTAATATTTTTGATAAATTGTACTGCGACCCTAGTGAGGAGAAGCGGTACGGAAAATGGACGGATGGATGGTGGGTGTACTTGTCAAAACAGTTTTAACACATTATACTTTTTACTTTTACTCGAGTATTTATGTTAAGAAGAAACGTTACTTTTACTCTACTACAATAATCTACATGCCGCTCGCTACTTTCATTTATCAATAATTGCGTGCACGATCTATTTTTAGACTTTTGTTTTGGACATCCGTATGCATGGCGGACAACTGATTATCACATCTGCCTCACAGTTCTGAGGAACCGGGTTCAAATCCCAGCCTCGACTCTGTGGAGTTTGCATGTTCTCCATGTGCCTGTGTGGGTTTTCTCTGGGTACTCCGGTTTCCTTCCACATCCCAAAAACATGCATGGTAGGTTAACTGAGGACTCTAAATTGCCCGTAGGTGTGAATGTTGCCCTGCGATTGGCTGGCAACCAGTTCAGGGTGTACCCCGCCTCTTGCCCGAAGATAGCTGGGATAGGCTCCAGCATGCCCCCGACCCTCGTGAGGATAAGCGGTACGGAAGATGAATGAATGAATGACATTCATACTCTGATTTAAAAATAACGCAGAAGTTACTAGTTACTCAGTACTTGAGTAGTTTCTTTTCACTGAGTACTTTCTTACTCAAGTAATTATTTGGAGGCCTACTTTTTACTTTTACTAGAGTCATATTATTCAAAAGTAACAGTACTCTTACTTGAGTAGAATATTTGGCTACTCTACCCACCTCTACTTGTGTGGTAGAGAGAGTGATATGAGGCAAAAAGACAGATCAGCATAATGAGAGCGAAAGGTGGGAGAGGAGAAAGAGGTGGCTGCTGAATGATAACACGTTTGTCTTGTCTAACCTTGAGCTCAAGTGACATTTCTCTCAACACGATCTCCTTATCTGGTTGCACAGAAGCCCCTATTCTCATTGGCCAGTTGACAAGCCAATCAAGAGTAACCTGATGTGCATATTGGTTTACGTGCATCCTTCTGTCAAACATAAAATAATATAGTAAGTAATATAACGTTTTAATAGCGCAGTAAGTGCAAAATGATGATCATTTGTTTTGAAATTGCAGAAATACAACATGTATGTTTGTATTTTAGTAAACTCCACTTCACTCTATCATAATTGATGTCCAACAGAGAGAGATTTATTTTGCTTGAAAGTGGCAGCATGAATATGGTGAATAAATGACGATATACAACACCCACACAGAGGTTTGAAGCTTGGATACTGTTGCCACATGCCTTAAATTACAATATCCTGTTGGGCAGAAATGTGGGGCTGCAATAGAGGTGTTTGTTGTAACGCAGCACTTTCTAAGTCTGTTAATGAACTGAGTGAGGAATGTGCCTCTCCTTTGTCCCTCGGCCTGTAGCTGCTGGAAGCAAACATCTTTACACTGCAGAGCCTCTTCTTCAGGGAGAGCCCAATTTTCTGTATTAAAAATCAATTGTTTTGGGCTCCAAGCAGCAAAGTCACCTTTCTGTGCTCAGCTGCTTCCTCCCTGCAGATGCATCTGTTTCCATTTGGCTGCTCCACTACAGAAATTATGGTTTTAATAACAGGGCTGAAGCCAGTTGGTACCAGATGGTACAGATGATTCAAACTCAGTTTCTCATCATGTATAAGACTGTCCACACGTCTGGATGACATCTATGACCAATTTGTGATGAATTTAGACGACAGAATGATAATGATTTCAAGCCAAGCTATGTATTTTAACAACACGCTTAGACAAACGCCAATTTCAATGAAGTTGGGAGGTTGTATAAAACATAAATACAAACTGAATACAATGATTTGCAAGTCCTTTTCATCCTACAATATATTCAAGTGAATACACTGCAACGACAAGAATGATAAAACACAGGACTTGATGTTAACTCTCCGTTGTGCCAATGGATGGTAGTCACATAAGGTTAGCCTCACGTTGAGAGTGGCATGGGAGCTGTAGCTCAGACAAGGGAGGATGTCAATTTCGGGACACATCATCAGTAGTGTACCTTTCAATCATAGGGTGTTTCGGCAATTCATCACTAGACACCCTCATCAACGACGGCCAGCTACAGGGTTGGGGAATTACTGCTGACAGTCTGGGCTCTGGAGTCCTTCAGAGTCATTTAGAGTCTCACTGTGGAGCGCTTGTACTCTTCGGTGAGGATTGTGAAAGTTACAGTAGCTCCAGGACACCTTTGCCATAGAGGCTGATACTGATCAGACAGCATGGGACACCAAGTAATTTCTTCACGTATGAAGTCAAGATTTGCTCCATCTTCTCAACAGTTGTTATTGGGGCCTCTTAGATGATTAGTAGCCACATTACCCAGCGGAGAAGTCATGTTCATGTTTTTAAGCTCTCCCTTGACCATTGAGATGCTGCGTGACTTGTTCGGCTTGATTTTCATCTGGGCCGACTTGATGTTCTCCAGACGTTTTCCAAGTAGCACGCCTGCATGCTGCAGTAGTGGTCAGAGCGGTCATGGCACCCATGTACGGTCAAATAGGATGAAAGCGGATCCCGTTCTTTAGCCGCTCACCTTCCACCACCCATTTCGAGGCCCTGATGATGACCACTATTGCCATTGTGAAGGCCAGGGGTGAGCTCATATGCCATGATGCCTACATCAACACGCTGCCAAGATGTCATGATGTCGGCTGTTATGAAGCACTGTTGAAGGTCTTTGAAGTAGGCTTTTACCAGATGACTGGATAATGGAACATGGAAGAATTTGAAGTATACCCCAGAGGAAGTTGTGGGTTAGGGTTAGAACTGTGTTCTTGTGTGTTCCTGGCATTTGATGTCCCCCTGCAGTAGCATGAGCCTTTGTCTCTCTTCATCATAGGCCTTTCCTCCACTGTTTTGTCAGCTGTCTTGTCTGTTTAACCAGTCTTTCAATTTCTTTGTGATTCCTGGATTTGACTAGTGTAGGTGTTGCTTTGTTGCTTCTCCTTATGTTCACTCCAAAGCGCTCTTCTCCATAGTTGTTCACAAGCAAGGATGAGATGAGGTTCACCACTTTGTGAACAACTGCTGGAGCAAATAGTTTAAGAACAACATTCCTCAATGTAAAATTTCAAGTAATTCAGGTACTTCATCATCTATGGTCTATAATATCAACAAAATATCAACTTCGTCGTAAAAGAATGTTACTACTAGACTGGCTTGCCAGCAGTCCAGACCTGTCTCCCATGGAAAATGTGTGACGCATTATGAAGCTCAAAATACTACAACGGAGACCCCGGACCGCTGTGGAGCTGAAGTTATACATCAAGCAAGAATGGGAACGCATTCTACCTACAAAGCTTCAAAACAATTAGTGTCCTTTGTTCCCAAATGTTTATTGAGTGTTGTGAAAGGGAAAAGGTGATATAACAGAGTGGTAAACATGACCCTGTCCCAGCTTTTTTGGAACGTGTTGCAGAAATTCAAATTCAAAATGAGTGAATATTTGCAACAACAACAAAAAAGTTTATGTTTGAACAATAACTATCTTGGTTTTGTCATGTATTCAATGAAATATAGTTTGAAAACAATTTGCAAATCATTGTATTCTGTTTTTAATTTACATTTTACATAATGTCCTAACTGTGTTCCATGGTATATGCCTTTTTCCTATTGATGCCTCCAGTGCTGTGGAAGCTCTCTGTGGTCCATGGCTTTTGCTTTAAGACGTGATGACAAGAATGTCAGGAAAAGGCCTACTAGAAAAAAACTGACTTTTATTTGGGGTTCATCAGAGGCACTTTAAATTGTGGCAGGTCTGTGATGACTGCTATTTAAAATGAGCTTGAATGCACATTTGTGCAACCACATTATCTCCGTACTTTATTTTTCTTCCCCTGACTCAGTGATTGTGTAAATGTGAGTGTGAGTGGTTGCCTATCTTTATATGTTCCCTGTGATTGATGGATGACCGGTCGGTGTACTTTGCTTAGTCGGCTAAGATGGGATCCAGGTTCCGTGAACTGGATAAATGGTAAAATGGATGGATGGATGGATGGATGGATGGATATATTGTTTACTGTTCGTTAATTCATCCTTCTAATAGTTTGAGTTTAGTTAAAGCTCTGCTGTCTGATGTTTTTACTTTCTTTTTCTCGTTGTTGATACACTGACTATTTCTTACATTTCTAAAATTTGAATTGTCTTTAATTTGACAGTGACTATTTCTTAAATTTGATTTTTTATTTTTTCATTTGAAATTCTTAAATTTCTTAATAATTCTGTCACGGATGGTGATCGTATGATGTTTGACTGGACCCAAAAGCGGACGGAGGCGGAGGAAGTAGATAAGTGGTTTATTTGACAGTAGCTCAGTGTAAGTATCTCCAAGGCGTGGTGGTGGATCGTCAGGACAAGGAACATGCAGGAAGCGATGGTGAGAGCAGGTGGACGAACTCGGCGGCATGGGTGGAGCGGACAGCAAGGTGGGGTGCATGGCAGGAGCACACAGATGAACGATAATACTCTGGCGCCGACTACTTGGATCTGGCAGACTTAAATTCAGGCAGTGTAGAGTGCTGATTGCAGGGGAGAGAGAGAGGAAGGGAAAGGCGAGGCACAAAGCGCCACCCAAGTTCCATAAAAGGAACTCCAGGGACAGACCATGACAATTTCTCAGTGTGAGAAATTGAAGTGGAATTAGGTTGAGTTGTGAAGCTTGGGAAGGGGTACATAATGGACACAATTTGAGAACCCATCAATGATAGTAAGAATGATGGTGTTACCTTCAGAGGGGGGTAGGCCGGTAACAAAGTCCAGGGAAATGTGGGACCAAGGGTGACTAAGAATGGGTAATGGGTGCAGCAGAGCAGCTGGGGGCTGATGTGAAGCTTTACCTCAGGCACAGATGGAGCAGGCTAGGATGAACTCTCGGGTGTCTTTAGCTAGGCTTGGCCACCAGAAGTGCAGCTGGATGAAGTGGATGGTGCGGGTGATTCCAGGATGACAGATGAGCTAGGAGTCATAATTCCTTTCAGATGGGGAAAGGTGATTGGAAAAGAAGGCACAAGGATGCAACCTATGGGATTTGGGGTCCTGCTGGGAGAGGACGGCTCACGCCCCAGTGTCGGAGGTGTCAACTTCCACAACAAACTGCCGTGAAGGTTCGGGATGTGTCTAAAGGCTGAGAGTCACTGCGGCTGTCCCACGTGTAGTTTGTCTTTATACTCGAGCGCAACCCACGCCCGCTGTTTTGAAAGTGTACTGCAGTTTATCTCCAAGTAGGAGGTGTCGCTACGGCTGGTATTGGATAGGACACCACAGGGTGGAGTTTCCTCTGCATTTTTTTTTTTGGGCCATTTCCGATAGCCGTTTTTAACTTTCCTTTCAATAACAAGGAACAAAGCAACAACAATGGCGACCGCGACAGAACAAATGGACCTAGATGACCAGATGATACGTTTAATTATGCTGCAAAATCGATCGAGAAGGCGGCGACGTAGATTGTATTTAGAACCAATGGGCACGCTGGTATGTCATCACAGCATGTGACTAAAACGGACCAATCACGAGAGATGATTCCTGCGGCATTCGACGCGCACCAACTATTTTTGTCGGGCGCGCGGCAAGCTACGCAGAGGTGCTGCGCAGGGCATTTCGTCGGTCACGTGATGGAATGCGGGCGTTGTCTGCCATGCGACCATGGGAGTATAAAGAGGCCTTAAGGATGGGGGCACTGGTGAATAGTTTCTTAAGTCGTTCGAATACTTGGGATGCGCCAGAGGTCCAATGGAATGGGGAGCTGGTGGAGGTCAGGCTGGTGAGAGGAACAGCCCCCTTGCTGTAATTACGGATGAAGCGGCAGTAGAAATTGGTGAAGCCTAGGAAACGTTGTAGCTCTTTGCACGTGGAGGGAATTGGCCAGTTGACGACTGCTAGGATCTATGCTGGGTCTGGTTGTAACTGTCCTTTGGGGATGATGTATCCCAGGAAGTGTACAGAGGAGAGATAGAATTCACATTTTTCCAGTTTCACAAAGACTCGGAGGACTTGGAGGACTCGGCTGACATGTTGTTTGTGTTCCTCGGGAGAGGGGGAGAAGACTAGTATATCGTCTAAGTAGACGGAGACAAACCGGTTGAGCATGTCAGGGAGGACGTCATTAATGAAGGTTTGGAAAATGGCGGGAGCGTTGGTTAATCCAAACGGCATAACCGAGTATTCAAAATGTCCGAGAGGGGTATTGAAAGCAGTTTTCCATTTGTCTCCTTCTCTAATGCAGATGAGATGGCATGCATTGTGAAGATCCAATTTGGTGAATAGCTGTGCATCGCAGAGGGGTTCAAAAGAGGGGTCAATAAGGGGCAGTGGGGATTTATTTTTTATGGTGATGTCATTGAGTCCATGGAAATCGATGCAGGGGCAGAGAGTGGTATGTTTCTTCTCAACAAAGAAGAAGCCAGCCCCCACGGGGTAAGATGAGGGTCAGATAAGTCCAGAATCCATGGAGTCATGGATATAGTGCTCTATAGCCTTTTTCTAAGGGCGGGAAAGGTTGAAGAGACGGCTGGAGGGAAGAGGGGTTCCCGGCAGGAGCTCGATAGCGCAGTCATAAGGGCGGTGAGGGGGTCGTGAGATGGCAAGATCTTTACTGAAGACAAGAGAGAGGTCGTGGTATTCTTCCGCCACACGGGAAAGGTCGACAGGTGTGGCGGGTGGCTGAGTTTTGCTGGAGGGCAGAAAGCCAGAAAGAAGACAATGTGAATGGCAGAAAGGACTCCACCCTGTGATCAATAGGTGAGTCCAGTCGATGGAGGGGTTGTGCTTCACGAGCCAGTGGATTCCGAGGACTAATGGAGTCACAGGCGAGGGAATGACAAAAAGCTGGATGGTTTCACTGAGATGAGGAGACTAAACGGAAATGTGTGGTGGGTAACAGAGGAGATGATTTGCCCATCCAGGGCTGTAACCTTTTTTTGAGAAGGGAGGGTTTCGGGATGAAGCTGGAGTTGACGTGTAAACCCTCATAAATAAAGTTGTCATCTGCGCCGGAGTCAATGAGGCCTAAGGGCGATCGGGGCTAAGGATACACGAGGGAACGGACATACGGGAGGGAGAGCTAGGAGAGGTGTGGGTTTGGCTCACCACGGTGCTCTTGGGTCATGGTGAGCCCGGTCTTTAAGTCCCTGGCTGCGAGCTCGTCTTTGAGCTGTTCTGAAACTCCCTAACTAAAAATACCCCTTGACGGTGCGTCATCTCACCAGCACTCACTCGCTAAAATTCTAGATTCTATGGAATATGAAGCGACTGAACTAGAGCCCTGAGTAAGACCAAGGAGGTGACGAGTGGCTTCACTGCCCTTGACGGGGTGGTCAAAGGCCTTTTTAAGTTTGGTCGAAAAGGAGTCAAAAGAAGCAAGTATTGGGGAGGAATTATTCCAGAGGACGGTCACCCATTTCGCAGCTCTTCCGTGTAGGAGGCTGGTAGCAGATGCTACCTTGGATTTATCAGAGGGATAAGTCAACGGTTGCAGATCAAAAACAAGAGTGTAATTTAAAAGACATTGGCCACATGAACCTAGGTCCCCCGAATAGGGTTCGGGAGGAGGAACGTGAGGCTCCTTGTATGGGAGGAGGGGCCGGTCGGAGTCTGCGGGCTCAGAGGGAATACTCGCACGAGGGCTGTCGGAGTGCATCTGGGAGGAAATGAGAGATACTTGCTGGGAGAGGGTGTTTAAGGAGTTCATAATACCGCATAGAGCTTCGTCTTGTCTGTCTATGTTGAAGCCTTGGAGGGCAAGCGCTTTCCCCAACGCCTCCCTGGTTGCTCGGTCCATGTTGGCCACAGTATTCTGTCACCACAGATGGTGATCGTATGATGACTGGACCCAAAAGCAGACGGAGGCGGATGAAGTAGATGAGAATGGTTTATTTGATAGTAGCTCAGAGTAAGTATCTCCAAGGCGTGGTGGTAGACCGTCAGGACAATGAACGTGCAGGAAGTGGTGGCATGAGCAGGTGGACGATTTTGGCGGCGTGGCTGGAGCGGACAGCGAGGCGGGGAGCACGGAAGGAGCATACGGATGAACGTTAATACTCTGGAGCCGACTTCCTGGATCTGGGAGGCTTAAATGCAGGCAGTGTCGAGTGCTGATTGGGAACAGGTGCGCAGGCAGTGATGAGTGAGGGAGAGAGGAAGGAAAAGGCGAAGCACAAAGCTCCACCAAAGTTCCATAAAAGTAACTGCAGCGACACACCACTTCAATTTTTCACACTGAGAAATTGAAGTGGAATTAGACTGAGTTTTGTATACACAATTTGAGTATTGAAGGATTATATTGATGATTCTCAGAATATCGTTAATCGAGGTCCTGGCTGGCGTAGTGTCAACGCTATACAGTAAATCTGAGTTGATGATGATGATGATGATGATGATACTCAGTCTCCCAGTTTGTCATCTTAACTTTTGTGAGCTGTTCAGCATCCACTTTTATCAAAACAGCCTCAGTGTTATCTGAACTGATGGTGCATTATCTAAATTTAAAGTGAACAAACACACAGAGCTATCAAGCTTGAAATGTACAGTTCGGGCATGCATATAAACTAAAACGCATCAAACTTTGTACAAATATATACTAAATGTTTGGTTATTGCTTCTATAGTCGACCATGTTGGACATAGTAGACATCTTTGGCGCATCCTCTGAGAGGCCACCTCCACCTGGTGACCCCTGGGACTCTGTCCAGCCTTCCTGTAACGTCACCTCTGACCCCTGGCATTCTGTAGGTGAGTGTCCTGTCATGGCCACACACAGAAGTGAAAGGATAACATGTTCATATTTCAAAGATCCCTGACAGAATGTGCTGCATAACAAAACTTGTTTTATCTGTCTTCACAGCCGTCCCAGCCCCACCCCCATCCTTGAATACTGCTAATCCTTGGGCTTCATGTACCAAACCACACAAAGCGCTATGGGAGGCGGCATCCACCTACAGCCCTGCAGTCGATCACACGTGGGACAGAACGTCCGAGCGCGGTATCTTCCAGAATCACTGGCTCCTTTACTTTACCACCCTTTTATTTGTTCTAAAATAAAAGTACACCGGCTGTATTACTTCATCAATGAAATGTGATTCTGCAGAGAGTGATGGGACATATCCAGCCAGTGCACATGAAAAGGAGAAGTTTCAGCAAGAAGTTCCTCAATTGCCTTCTCCTCCCTCAGCTAGTCCCACAGGTAAAACAAGTGACAAGCAAAATCTTGGGCTGTGGGATTTTGGTTTTATACAAGTACTGTCTGCGTGGGTTTTCTCCGGGCACTCCGGTTTCCTCCCACATCCCAAAAACATGCATTAATTGGAGACTCCAAATTGCCCGTAGGCATGACTGTGACTGCGAATGGTTGTTTGTTTCTATGTGCCCTGTGATTGGCTGGCAACCAGTTCAGGGTGTACCCCGCCTCGCTGGGATAGGCTCCAGCACGCCCGTGACCCTAGTGAGGAAAAGCGGCTCAGAAAATGGATGGATGGATGGATGAAATAAACGGGGTTTTCCGTGGTATTGTAATTTTGAATAGACACACTAGTACCTTCTTACTTTCTATTGCTCTTCCACAATGACAATCCTCTTTGCAGTTTCTGAGCTACGTGGGTCAGCAGACATGTTCTCTGGAGCAGATTCCAGCACTGATCCATTCAGGAATGAAGCTCTGCTGAAGCTCCAGGTAAATGGACGGGACTCAGGCAGTCCAGAGATGTTTGCTCTGTCTCGCCTTGTGCCCCCTGTAAGCACTACGACGCGTGTGTGTCGGACCCCTGAGGCCTTCCTCGGACCAACGGGGGCCTCATTGGTCAATTTGGACGCACTGATACCTCCTACCCCACCAAGCAAAGCGCACAACAACCCATTCCTCTCAGGTAAAAGCTATTATAGTACTTATGACAACAGCATACACAATGTAAGTTTTAGGTTTCTAACCAGCAACCTGCCCCCACCCATAGGTCTGAGCGCTCCATCTCTCACCAACCCCTTCCACTGTGACCAGCCTCGCCTTACCCTCAACCAAATGCGTCCATCCTCTACATCTCCACTGCCCCCGCACATGCTCTCCTACAGTCCGTCACTTCCACTCCCTCTCCCTCACAGGGGGGCAGTCCTTCCCTCCTCGCACACCCAGCCTCCCACCAGACTTATGGATCTTCCCTCCAACCTCCCCCAACCCCTGCTCCCCCTCTCTCCTCAGCCAGTGGCTCGCATTCAATCCCAAGCACTAATACACAGCCACAACCCGTTCCTCTGAGACTGGAATTGCTTTTGCTATTTGCACACGCGAGACACTCGAGACTATGAGCCTGAACCAGAGTGAAGATCTTGTTTATTGTCTGTGCACACACGAAATGGATCAAACATGAACTGGATGTACTTGTGTCTGTCAAAAGGCACATCAGCTGCTGCAGTATATGTAACCCCACCTGAACTCTTGAAGGAATGCATTCACACTGATCCATCACAACATTAATACCGCTGACAAGTTTGATATTAAGTGCACAGCCCTGCAATAAATTCCCTCATGAGAATCATTTCATCATCTGATCTGTTTTTTAATGAAAGGTGTTTCTAATGTATTGTCACTCAAATGAATATGAGTGGGACTATGATGTGGCATTCAAGAGCACTGAAAATTAAAGATGAATCAGAATCCTGATGAAGGGAGGATTTATTGCGAGAGCGCTGTGTTAAACATTAATGTCAAATGAACTAAAGTGTGGTGAAGTTAACCGTGCGGATTATACATTATTATATTGTAAAAGTGTGCACATTCTCAGCAAGCACATTTCCACACTTTATCTACAGCTGACAACCTGAGCATCGTTTGTCAATTTTCCAGTTTAATAACTGGAACAGTACACTTTTATCTATTGTTGCTTCTTCACCGACAAAAGAATGCATCCCTACCCCCATAGAGACACCACCACCTGCAACACCTTTTTCACGTCGGTCATATCATGAGTTTAATTGAAGTTGATGGTCTCTTGGCCCAGATACAAAATTCCTCCCAACACTGTCAAAGAACTTCACAAATATGTACTGAATGCTGTATTTTTTAGGCCCCTGACTTGGTCATCTATCAATAGCGCAATTACTTTCCTTCAAAAAGTCTTGAGTTGCTTTTGCAGAATGCTTGGGTCACTATCCTGTCTGCGCTGCGTTATGACAGTGAAACCATATAAATGTTTCATTGCCTCATCATAGTATTACAGATAGAAACCAAATTAATGAATATCTAGTTTGGAATCAGAAGTCAAGGATAATTAAGCCATTCTTCACATTACTGTAAATAGGAGTTTGGTAACAGTATCTCAACATCAAATGACAATTTGAAATTTCACTATAGATTTTAGCAAAAATGCAAGTTGAGGCAAATGATTTACTTTCATGGACCACATAAAATGACGTGGCGAACCGGATGTGGTCACCAGGCCTTGAGTTTGACACCTGTGCCTTAGAGTGTCATAAAACTTAGAATTAAAGATAAAAGTTTGAAATCTTTTGTGTTATACAAAGAATATAGAAAAAAATATGTACAATTTCATCTCAATAAATTAGAATATTGTAGAAAAGTTGTTTTTTTTTTTCAAAAGTGAAACTCCTCACACACCTGACTTTGATGCAGGCAGCGTGGGGTCAGTTCCCTCTCAGTGACGTGTGAATGTGTGTGTGAATGGTCGTCTGTCTCTGTATGTGCCCTGAGATTGACTGGCAGCCAATCCAAGGTGTGAGCCGCCTTTCGCCTGAAGTCAGCTGGGATAGGCTGCGGCTCACCTGTGACCCTGAACAGGATATGCGGTATAGAAAAAGGATGCATGAAGAGACTCATTACACTATTGTATATTGATTCACTAAGAGAAAAATGCTTTTCAGAGGGCCAATTCCTACCTCAATGTTATTTTACAAAAATATGTTCATTGTTTCCTATGTAATGTTCTGATTTGTTATGAATATTTTGGTTTCCGTTAGCTGTAAACTATAATCAGCAAAATTATAATACAAGTTTCACTTTTTGAATTGAAGTACCGAAATAAACGAAGTTTTCCTCAATATTGTAATTTATTGAGATGTTAATAAAAACTCTGCTACTGTCCATATACTTACGAATCTGAATCTCATTTTGTGAATTACAGTACATGTACGCATGTGGACAAAATTGTTAGTACCACACAATGAATCATTAAAATAACTTGAAAAACAAAAAAAAATTATATTTAAAAACAAATTTAATAACTTGAGACAAAAGTAATGATAAAAAAAAAATTCTGAAAACTAACCAATGAAAATCAGGCATTGATTTATGCGACCTCCCACTGCAACCAACAGTGGCACTGTGACACTGCAGCACATTTCGCTCCAAAATGCCTTAACGGACTTGAGATTTCTTTGCACCTATCACAAGTTCAAGACACCCTGTGCCGGATAAAGCAAAGCAGCCCAAGAACATAACTCAGCCGGCTGTTTGTTTCACAGTAGGTGCAGTGTTCTTTTCTTTGTACACATGCAAAGGAAAATTTGTTGGTACCCTTTTGTTAAAGAATGAAATAGCCACTATCATCACTGAAATTACTTGAAACTGCTGAGACTGGAATTTGCTTTAAAAGGCATACTGACAACTGACAAGCCACATTGCTTCTTGGACAATGTTCTTGTGACAATTGTGTTTTTGGGTTATCTGTTATCTGAAACACTGGAAGCAGCCTGATGTCCTCCTTCTTTCACATTTGTAGTTTTTGTTTTTTAAAGGTCTATAGTATACCAAGTTGCTTTTTATCTCCTTTTTCCACATACAGTACATTCAACCACCAATTTCAACTTGCTAAGTGCTGTCTGAACCCAGACCTGAACAGCTGCAGTCTCGACCTTCTGATAGTCCGAGTTAAATTGCATGCAGGCAGTACTATATCAATATCAATGTTGGTTTTATGCAAAGAGTGAAGTGAACAAACAGCAAGGAATGACTGTGAGAACACTTGCAAGAGTTGACGTTGAATAGTGTGAAATTTTATAAAGTTACTATACACGCCTCATAGATCAGTGAGCAGTATAAGTGTCACAATAATAATTAGATTCAGAACATCAAACGGCGCTCATGAGACTAAGATATGAATTGCATTATATTGAATGCAACAGTATAGTCGCTCTTATTCCATATTTGCCTTCTACATGTCCATCTCCATTAGTCCAAATTAGTTTGGTTCTCTTGTCGAGGGCCAAATTCTAATGGTTTGTCTGGATTTCTTGCTGCGTTTCGTAGGCCAAGCTGTAGTCCAACTGAGCCAAAAGTTCTCATGATTACACTTATCATGCACTGAAGCATGACAGTATATTTCCTAAGATTGGCTTTAGTCTTTTGTCCCCTGGAGCTGTTGTTCCTGGCCTGCAATAAGATGTCCCATCAAGTTTAAAGAAGCAATCTGATAAAGGTCAGTGTGATCGATGTGGAAAAAATTTGTCTGCGCACAGACTAATGCAATACAGAAAATGTACATATACAGCTTCTTTAGTCAAGTCCACTTTCAAACCGTATGCTGTTTTAAGTAGTGCCCGGATTAGAGTGGATTCAATATCTGTGCAGATGTGAAGTAAAATGTGAATGCATCACAGTAGAGAGGCAGGAAGCAGTAGAGAGGGGTATACTGCATGTTTCTAAAATGCAGTCACCCTACTGTGTTCCATGGGGCCTTTAAATTGCACTCAATGCGTTCTGTTTTTTCTTGGGACAGCACAGTGTCCTAGTGTCTGCCTCACAGTTCTGAGGTTCAGCCTTCCTGTGTAGAGTTTGCATGTTCTCCCCATGTTCAAGTGGGTTTCCTCCCGGAATGCTGACTTATTTCCGAATCCCCAAAACTTGCCTTTTACGTGAATTAAAGACTCTAAATTGCCTATTGGAGTGAAAGTGAGTGTGGATTATTCTTTGTTTACATAGGCCCTGGGATTATCTGGCAACCAGTCCTGGGTGTACCCCGCCTCTCACCGAAAATCAGATGGGATAGGCTATCGCTCAGATAGAAGATGGATGGATGGCTAGATGTTTAATTTCATTTTGCAGCTGTTGGCAAACATTTTATTGCAGAGTGCAGAGATCAGTTAAATGATGAATAAAGCTTTCACATTGTGATATAATACACTGGAATTTGAAAGACCCAATCAGTCCAGATAAACCCTTTTTTGGTCATTTACAGAGCCCTCAATGGTCAGGCCGCTACATACTTGGTGGAGTTGGTGTCACTGATATTACATTGTCTTGTTAGGTCACTCTAGTCTGCTTACTACGTTTTACCTAATGTCAATCACCTGAAATCACGTAATCGAGTCCCCTAATTGTAGAATGCACTTCATTTTCAGCTGCATATTCAGTGGCCATTTTTTAAAAAGCAGTTAAAAACACCATTTCTTCAGACCGGCATTCCATAAAGACTGGAAGATTTTTGATGATTTTATTTATTTTTATTTGTTTAAGTTGCGTTTTTCAAAGTGAAAACGTAAAATGTTATTATTCTGCTATCTTAATAGCTTATTTGCTTGAGTCATATTTAAACGTTTTTTTTTTTGTTTTGTTTTTTATTACAGTATCATGATAAGGATAAGACTATATGTGACGCACTATGTAAAGTCTTCTTGGTGAAAAGTGCTACATTAAAATATATATATATATATATATATTTCATTATATTTATTTCTTTGACGTACACTTGGGTAATTACTGTGACGTTTACTAAACGGTATGATTGACAATACTAATAACGAATCCGGTGTCGCCCTTTGTCTACGATTAGCCAATCAGAGAATGAGGTTGATTGTTTACGGAAATCATTGCAGTTTGCTTACAGTGTACATGTGAACGCGCTGCATCTTGTAAAAATGCCACATTGGCTGTCACTATTCAAAATAAACATACTGAAATAGTTCGGTGAATGATAGTTTTAAAGTTTAAGCCAGTGACGCTTCTAACCTGTTCGTAGTAGCCCGTTTACTCGTCGAGATAAAGCATGGACTGTCCAGACGAGGAGGAGTTCGAGGTGAACATGAAGCCGTCGAAGCGACTTCGCATCGTACAAAATGGAGCAGAAAAACGCCTTACTCCACCTAAAAGACCGGCGCAGCGGCAGTGTGCAGTGGACGTGGTGGGTGTGAACGTTCGTTATCAGAATCAGAACCAGAATCATCTTTATTTGCCAAGTATGTCCAAAACACACAAGGAATTTGTCTCCGGTCGTTGGAGCCGCTCTAGTACAACAGACAGTCAATTTACAGAACACTTTGGAGACATAAAGACATTGAAAAAAAAAAAATTGTGCAAAAAGACGCAGAGTCCTCTAGCACTTAGAGCAGTTCGAATGACTAATATTGCAATAGTCCGGTGCAATGACCATTGTGCAAAGGGCGCTGAGACTTCAAGGATTGTATCCGGTTTGAAGTGACTGTTGTATGACTGTTGCGCTGTCTAAACTTATACTATGCCATAAATGATGTCAACCTGTGTTTTAACAACCAGGGTTAGTTGTTATTAACTATAAAAATAATTTGTACTTCATATCAGAAACAGCTTTTGCATAGTGTGACTGCTGAACAGGGGCGTGCATAGATGGGGTGGCGGCTAGATGCCCAAGGTGCCCCTTTGTCAACCCTTGTTTTTTTTATTTTATTTTTTTAACATGTGGATGAATTTGTGTAAGTCTGTTTCAGGCCTATAAAATCGAATGTATCCATGTTGGAAAAAAATAGGTATCAAGTTATAATTTATTAAGGAATTAATAAAGTAATGTGCTTTACTGGAGTGACTATGTAAGAGGGGAGAGAAGTCTCTCCGCATGCCCACGTGAGCTGCTCATCCACAAGTGAGATTCACGTTTATTTACATGTAAATGTAGTCAATGTATGACAAATTAATAGGTCGTGTTAATATTTATTATAAGGGATAGTGTGGAGGGAGTCGGTGATTGTGAAAAGTCGACCGGCAAGGAGATGTCTGTGTGACCCGGTGGTCCACTCCACTCCAGTCCAGAAGTTCCAAATCAAAAGTTAGTATTTTGATACACTATGTGTCATTAAGTCAAATCGGAGCTCTGATGAAAGACCGACATTGTTACTTACAGTACATTAGCGTTCTTGCTAGCTTTTTGAATGTAATAAACAAAGCCACTCACTGCTTTGCACATATTTATGGAACATGGTTTGGAAGATTATTGTTCCTAGCCTCATACATTGATCAGAGTTTTGATTTAAAGTTTTGTTGGGCCTTAGGATTAGTGTTTGATTCCAAACATGTCAGAAAATAGGCAATAATGTCGATCAAGTCCATGAATGTCTTGTTTTGCTTAAACTTGTTTCTTGACAGAGGACTAAGGAAATTAGAAAGTAGTCCAATTTGATAAAAAAAATCTAAGAATTTGCAATCGTAATTTATATTTAAAAAGTGGTTACATTTCTTTTCACTTCTGTTCCATCTTGTGTCATCATTGGACAGTTAATTATCTTGCCAGTTGCAATTTAACTTCATTGTATTTTAACCTAATTGAAGTTGTGCAATTTTCATTACTGCATTTTCCTTTCATGATAATAGTTTGGTAAATTCAGTTGAGATCGGGAGTGTTATGAATGTATTGTTGAGATATTTTATTTACTGTCCTGCAGAAGGTGCTTAATTAATGTCTAATGTTACACTTTTAAAAAAAGTATAATAATAATAATATAATTACGAAATAATTGAGGGCAGAGAAGCAATGCTATGCCATGGATAGAGAATTTGAGGTGGACCACCTTCTAAAATCAATCTGCTCAATTGTGTTTCATTGAAAACAAAAATAGTTCTAGAGAATAAATCCACTAATATGTACAGAGCTCCAAGCATGACAAGGGAATTTTATTTTGGCCGCAATATAGTTGTGACATACAGACAAAATGGTAATATATGATGACAAAATAGGTGTAATTTGCGCATAAAATGCTAATTAGTGGGTTTCTTATTATTGCGGGCCTTAGGTTGCCATGCAGGAGGTGACCACTAGATGGCAGAACTGACCCTGTTAATTGTTTCCAAGCTGTGCTGCGGCTGGGGACCAGTTCAAGGAGTACCCCATCTCGCACCAGCTTGTAAACTGGGATAGCTCCGACCAGCTCATCCGCGACACCAGTGAGGACAAGTGGTAAAGAAAATGGATGGATAAACTGTAAATCTAACACAAACTATCCTACTTTAATTACTTTATCATAATTTCTAACTCATATTACAACATACCGTAACCCTTAAAAGTAAATGGCCAACAGATTATTTGATTTCGGATAAAAGCACCCGAAGTGCGAGATAGTGTACATGTCCTGTACATCCACATGAAGTAAAGACTCTTTAACTTCTCTTAACAACCCAGGTTTAACACCCCAGTGACGCATGGTACAAAGTGTGTCTCTCTATCATGATGTATCACTTTGACATACAAACAGTACTTCACCGTAGACGCCAACTCCTAATTAGACAGGGTTTTGGTGGCATTTTAGGGCGATTCAGAAAGTACACGCACACAGACGTACACACACATACAAAAGACAACTTGGTGACAGGTTCGAAAGGGGGGGGGCCTAAAAGGGGAATTTGTGAATAGTGAACTGGAAATATGCAGGGGATTATTCTATTGCGCACGATAGTTCCAAAAGCTGTGAGTTTAATCACTTCACTGTTTTGAAGCTCAGCCCAGTTGTTTGGTTTTAAATGAAATTCACAGTAAATTGTGTTGCAATGTTATTTAGCTGAATGCTACATCTCTGCACAGCAACAAGCCCAAGAAACAGACACTGGAAGCAGCCTGATGTCCTCCTTCTTTCACATTTGTAGTTTTTGTTTTGTTTTGTTTTTTAAAGGTCTATAGTATACCAAGTTACTTTTTATCTCCTTTTTCCACATACAGTACATTCAACCACCAATTTCAACTTGCTAAGTGCTGTCTGAACCCAGACCTGAACAGCTGCAGTCTCGACCTTCTGATAGTCCGAGTTAAATTGCATGCAGCAGTACTATACCAATATCAATGTTGGTTTTATGCAAAGAGTGAAGTGAACAAACAGCAAGGAATGACTGTGAGAACACTTGCAAGAGTTGACGTCGAATATTGTGAAATTTTATAAAGTTACTATACACGCCTCATAGATCAGTGAGCAGTATAAGTGCCACAATCATAACTAGATTCAGAACCTAAAACGGAGTTCATGAGACTAAGAGACTAATTGCATTATATTGAATGCAACAGTATAGTCGCTCTTATTCCATATTTGCCTTCTACTGTCCATCTCCATTAGTCCAAATTAGTTTGGTTCTCTTGTCGAGGGCCAAATTCTAATGGTTTGTCTGGATTTCTTGCTGCGTTTCGTAGGCCAAGCTGTAGTCCAACTGAGCCAAAAGTTCTCATGATTACACTTATCATGCACTGAAGCATGACAGTATATTTCCTAAGATTGGCTTTAGTCCTTTGTCCCCTGGAGCTGTTGTTCCTGGCCTGCAATAAGATGTCCCATCAAGTTTAGAGAAGCAATCTGATAGAGGTCAGTGTGATCGATGTGGAAAAAATGTGTCTGCGCACAAACTAATGCGATACAGTACATGTACATATACAGCTTCTTTAGTCAAGTCCACTTTAAAACCGTATCCTGTTTTAAGTAGTGCCCGGATTAGGGAGGATTCAGTATCTGTGCACATGTGGAGTAAAATGTGAATGCGTCACAAGCAGTAGAGAAGCAGTAGAGAGCGGTATACTGCATGTTTCTAAAATGCAGTCAGCCTGCTGTGTTCCATGGGGCCTTTCAATTGCACTCAATGCGTTCTGTTTTTTCTTGGGACAGCACAGTGTCCTAGTGTCTGCCTCACAGTTCTGAGGTTCAGCCTTCCTGTGTAGAGTTTGCATGTTCTCCCCATATTCAAGTGGGTTTCCTCCCGGAATGCTGACTTACTTCCGCATCCCCAAAACTTGCCTTTTACGTGAATTAAAGACTCTAAATTGCCTATTGGAGTGAAAGTGAGTGTGGATGATTCTTTGTTTACATAGGCCCTGGGATTATCTGGCAACCAGTCCTGGGTGTACCCCGCCTCTCACCGAAAATCAGATGGGATAGGCTATCGCTCAGATTTTGTGAAAAAGAACTGAACAATTCGGTGAACACATTTTTTTAATGAACTGTTTCGAATGATTCAGTACACTCAAAAGAACTGCCGTGCCCATCACTGGCTCCCACACTGTCGCGCACAAACACACAGAACCCTCATCCCTCAGGGTATTTTCAAACTTTTCAGGAGTCATTGGCTGATTGTCGGCTTTTTGTGTATTATCCTTTAAGACACCCGATGAGGGCTGTTGTGTATGGGTTTAAAAAAAAATTTTTTTTTTTAAGTGTAAGTGTTTTTAACTGGTGCCGTGCTATTTTTTACGTTAAAATACTACTACTATAATACTACTAGTACTAAGTGCAACACTATGGTACACACACAATCTTCGCTCCTCCAGCCACTGCGATGTTACCCACTCACCATGGATACAAAATTAATACATGTTTAATGTGCTTAAGTTATCAAAAGGAACATGTTTCCTGAAAAAATAAATGACTTTGTGGCCATTTCTACGTACAGTCTCACTTCAGACAACCGGCACACAACACGAAGCAGATACAGATTTGATTTGATTTGAGAGGGCACAGCATTTGTTTGAGGGAGTCGTGCTCCCTCTTGCCCCAGCATGCAGCCCGGTCCTGTTGGGAACTATGTTCCATATTCATATACAATAATTCCCACATTCCCAAAATTCCACGTTTTCCAATAAAATTCACCTATTAAGATATTTTAAATATTTAACTCCTTCCACATTTTGTGACTAATTTAAACCATTTCAAATTCAAAATATTCAACTCATTCAGGACTTATTGGGAACTATTTATGAAATTCCCAAATTTTCGCAATAACGTTCCCGAATTAAGAGATATTTTACATATTTGCTTCCTCCTTCTACAATTCTTGACCAGTTCAAACAATTCAAACTTCAAAATATTCAGCTCATTCAGGATATCTTGGAATCTTCACTCCCCAAATTTCAACATTTTCCCGATAAAATTCCCAAATTAAGAGATACTTTACATTCATTATTTACCTCCTTTTATATTTCTTGGCTGATTCAACCCATTGGAACTTGAAATTGCACAGCTCATTCAAGACATATGAAGCTCTACGATTCCAAAAATTCCCAAATTTTCACAATTGAATTCCCAAATTCAGAGGTGTTTTACACATTTATCTTCTCCTTCTGAATTGAAACGATTCCAACTTGAAAATATTCAGCTCATTAAGAACATTTTGGGAAGTATTTTGTCACCTTGCCAGACCACATTTTACAACATTAATTCCCAAATTAAGAATGTAAGATTTTACATACCAACCTCCTTCACAATTTGTAGCTTTTCTTATGGAGTTGATGTAAGAAGTCAGTAAATCTATTTTTTAAATGAAAAATGTTGACAAAAATAAGTAGAAGACCGTAATTGGACAATTGAATAGATTCTATCGCACTTTATTGATGCATAAATGAGAGAATATCTTTTGTGTCTCAGAGTATCATCATGCCCGTGTACAACGCCTCCTGTTGGCTAGATGAGTGTCTGCAAGCAATATTTGACCAAGACTTCACTGGGATTATGGAACTATCCGTTTTTGATGACGCCAGCACTGTACGTTTGATTTGTTTACATTTTCACATATGTGCTTTGTCTTGAAATATTTATAGAATCCCAGCATGCATGCATCTTCTTTTAAAAAAAAAATAAATAAATACAATTTTCCTCACTGGATTACAGTGCATCTTTCTATCTATCTGTACAGTATCTATCTAGTTATCTATCTAACTATCTCTGTATCTGTTTGTTTGGCCTTTAGGATGACTCCAGAAAAGTAGTGGACGCTTGGAGGGAGAGGTTCGAGGGAAGGGGCATCTCAGTGGTGATCAGTGGCCACAACTCGGACCAACCAAGAGGAGGTCTGTTGTGTTGTGAAGAGTCATAAGTCATCATCGTAGATACAATTGTTTTGCACAAAGATGTGTGGCATAATAAGATTTGTTCTTCTATTTAAGCAATTTTGCCCCCCCCCCCCCCCCCCCCCCCCCACAATTTTTGCACACAGCTTGTATAAACTTCCACATTGATGTAGCAACACACCATCTAATTTGGAAGCTGTTGAGCATTTGCACACATGCAAATACAATCTGCAGTCCCAGCTTCCTTAATGATGGCATCAATTAGCAAATTATGCGCAGATGGTTCCCTAAGATGTACTGTAGATGTGGCTGATAAAAAAAATTATAATTGAAGGCTGCATTTTGTACTGCACAGGCATGCATTTTGGAGTAATGGACATTGTCTATTAGAAAAATGCATATAAATTCTTTACATTTACTGTTATACCATTTGTTCTAATCAGTGTCACACATTCAGGTTAAATGAAAAAGAACATAAATGTAAATCTAAAAAAACCTTGACTGATTGATTTTTCTTTCAGTGGGATATGCAAAGAATAAGGCAGTAGCACAGAGCTGTGGAAAATGCTTGTGCTTTCAGGATGCGGTAAGTGTGTGTGCAGACTTACGTTAGCTCTATTAAAATGTCAGTTGTCTTCTGAGATCCGACTTGAAAAACCTGTAATGGAAAGGCCATCTGGAGCCTTCTGTCACTAATCAAATTAAGTTGACCTCATCGCTCCTTAGTTTTGCTTTTTAACTGCACGTAAAGTCTTTTCTTACTTCCAGAGGAGTGTGTCCATCAAAAAGAGAGTGCCTGATTCTCATAGAAGACCTTTCTCGATTAGCTTGCTTGTACATGTCTGCTCGACACAGTTCAAGTCCTCCTGCAAAGTCCGGAAGTAGATGAAGTAGAAGTATTCCTTTTAGACTTTGTCTGGCACATGTTAAATGTTGTTACAAGTATGATCTTTTCTCCCATATGCATGATTACATACATTCAGAGAAAATCAGTTCCAGATGAGGTCTGCCCAGATTCCTTCATGTTGGGTTCTTGTCCTTAAGTTCAATATGATTTATAATAATCATTCTCTTGGGGGGGGGGCAGCCTTAAAAAAGCCTCCACAGTCATAAACAGAAGTCTATGTACATTTGCATCCTGACTCAAATTTGACAAGTATTGTGAATTACGCTTAGTGTATGTGCTGCAGGATGACATCATGTTACCCCAAAGAGTTCGGCTGCAGTTTGAGGCGTCTGTCCTCCACTCAAGCTCTGTAAGTTTTTCTACAAGTGTTTTGTCTCTAACGTCCTTCCCTTTTCCTCGCCCCATCCCTTTTTTTTTTCCCCCACTGTCTTGTCACTTTGTGTCATCTGTCCTTAACACCGCTCCCCTAGCCATACGGCGCCATCATTTGTTTGCATTCTGCTTTAATGTGTTTTGCAGACTCGTGTGCTATAAGTGAATCAAATCCAATCCTTGATATAAAATATTAGCACAATGTGAGCGACTGTGTTGGCATGCCATGATGTTGGCATGCAGAACAGTGTGAGTATCCTGTGTTGATGCTTTCTGTGGCCCTCTAGGTCAGGGGTTGGGGGTCATGTGTGTGAGGGAAGTGAGGCAGACTGCAGAGAGACAGCAGGCCTGCTGCCCTGCACAAACAGCCTGTCCCTTTCTGTTACGCCTGTCATTTTTTCCCCTTGACACCTCTGAATCGAAATGCAAAACATCTTTCGGTTTTTATTTTGACAAGAGCCTCAGCCGAATGCCGTATTTTCCAAACGACTTGGACTGCTAAATATTTATTTACTGAATTCCAAGGTAAAGCCGTGTGCTTAGTTTGTGGCGCACGTAGATGTAATCTGAATTGCTACTACGTCACTCACGAGTAAAAATATGAGGATTAGATTGATGGAGAGCAGGCAACGGAGTCAAAGGCTTTGGTACCCAATTTGCAAACAAGGCAGGGACTTCAAAAAACTTTTCTCATCCCGAGAAGTAGCTATCAAGACAAGTTACTGGTACGCAATGTATCACAAAATCGCCAAAACAAGTAAATTGTTTTGTCGACGGAGAGTTTATTGCTCTGTAACAAGGAGGCTCGAAGACATCGCAGGAAGTATTGAGCCTTGACGTTCAGCCAGATTTTAAGGCACATTGTCTCTTGTGGTAATGCCGAATTCCAGTGTTGGGGGTAACAGAGGGTACATACTGTAGCTTAAATACTTTTATCACTGTAAACAATATTTCTTAATGTTAAAAAAAATAGGGTGCAAAATCATCGTCGCTGTATTTAAATCTTTTTAGAGTAAGTATTGTCCTTTTTTAATCACATCACTACACCAACATGCGGAGGTCCTGGTTTGTGTTCAATGTACCAATGAATTTAATTCTGTTTCAGTAATTGTTTAAACAATCTTCAAAGGTTATTTGAAAATAAATCATGTTGACCTTCTCATAAATGTGTGTTTTCATTATAGTTGATAGGCTGTAGAGTTCGGAGGCTTCCAGAGGGATCCACGGAACGCTACACCCGCTGGATCAACACAATCACTCAAGATCAACTCCTTACACAAGTAAACACTGAGCTCGCTACAGTATGTTTGTGTTTGCCTTTCTAAGGGGTCGTGTGGCAGGCTGCAAGCAGGTCTGTCTAAAACAGGATACATACCTGCCCCTTGTCGTTTCCAAGGAAATATGTCGGTGGACTGGACGTAAGCTACAGGATCACTGGTGACCTTTCTGTTACTCACAGTCCCACCGGAGGAAGTGGGTCACGCTGCCAACTGTCAATAGTGGAAAGTGTTGGTGGTGGAATTGTTAGTTTTGCAAACAAAACTGCACTGTGAGTTTAGTGAACAGACAGATTGTCTTCCATTTGCAGTGGACATCTGGGTATGCTTATAGTGCGGCAATAGCACGTGACCCTCACATCCAGAGTGCCAAAATATTAACGTTTAATCCAGATGGGGTGTATTTCTCTTTGACGAGCCAATTACACCAAAACTGTAGAAGCCAACCTATCCCTTCACTGATTACAAGTGAGGTATTTCAGTAAGAAAACAGCTTCCTAGGTTTGGATGTCATCCAGCATCATCCAAAAATAAGTAGGTGTTCCAAGATAATATGGGTCAGTAATAGTTTTAGTAGTTCAAAGGGTTGGCTTTTTTTTGTGGGCGGGGTGTATATTTTCAAGCACGAGTTCCCTCCCCCACTATATAAGTACAAATTGACGTAATTTCGTTTGGCTATGCTGCTCAGTTGTGAGTTAGCTGTGCTTTGCTTCCATAACAAGGCCCATTTACCACTCCTGCTTGCAGTTATCAAGCTAACGATGGCTACAACCCGAAAATGCATCTTTGCTGGATGCCTCAATTTACACAACCGCTCAGTGACGATTTTTAAGCTCCCTAAAAACGAGGAAATAAAAAAAGCGACTTTTTAAAGACACAGGCACATGGTGAGCTGAACATCAACAACACCACCTGACTGCAGTGCACATTTTACGAGTTTAGTTTTGTAAACCTTCACCAGAGACAACATGGCTATGTGGGTAACTTGATACTAATGAATGGGGCAGGGCCGAGTGTCTAACTACCTGGGCTTCCTCCTACCGTCCCGCTGCCATCAGGTGCCATGTTCGGCTGTGACATTATGTCACCAACAATGAGGGTAAATTGACTTGTGTGCTTAATTTATGATTATCGTCCACAATAACCATTCAGTTTTATAGTTGAGCCTCCTAACGTGATAACGTGATCATATAAGCTATCACCCCCACACTATGTTTGATTCCTTTTGGCGCATCCATTCGACACGCCCTCAGTGTCTGAGAGCTGAGAGGTGGTCCTTATTATTCAAGTTTTAAAACCTGATTTTATATACTTGGGGATTTTTTTTTTTTTTTTTAAATTCGTTCAAATTTGGCAGGCTTGTTAACATTACTCTTCTCTGTGGCGCGTCGAATTTACATGTGATTCTTGGGACCTGCTTAGTGCCACTTTAATAATCGCTGTAGCGGCTGCCTCGACTTCAACTTTTCGGCTGGCCTGACCGCAGTAATAAAACGCCGGTAAGTAAATCGAGAGGGAAATCACAACCGTTGAGTTCTTTGCCGTTTCTGACCGTGCACGACGGACCCACGGTCAAGCAGAACAACAGAGACGTATACCCGTCCTTCACAATTCACTATATTGACGGGAATTTTCAAATGAAAAGTCGGTGCTTCCAGCCTAATGTTATTGCGTTTTATGCATTAACTGTATTTGCTTCCATTAAGTTGCAATTTGTGATTGTACTTTGTAATAGCATATTTATTCAATTAGCCCTTGATAAAGTAGAGTTTTTTTATTTTTTATTATTATCTCTCCCTTATTGTTATTTAAAGCTTCATTTTGCACTGAAAACTGTTACATATTTTTTGCTGAAAAGTAGTGCAATAAAAATAAAGATTTTTCCCTACAAGAGAAATAATAATCGTGATTACAATGTTGAGCAAAATAACCCTATTTGTTAGTTTGCCCATAATCGTGCAGCCCTACCCGCTATGTTTTTTTTTTTTTTAAATAGTTTCTGGGTATACACTATATATGTGTTTTTTTACAACTCCCACCCTTCAGAAAATTTGTATGGACTGTAGCTCTGTATAGTTATCAAATATTTACAAAGCAGAAAACCTAACAACTGACAAATAAATTTAGCTGGGATAAACATTGAGTAGACTGTATTTCAATTTATGTAGTAGTGGAATGTAGTATTGGAACTACTGTTGCTGTCTGAGCAAAACACCCCGTCACCAAGGCGACGGGTGTCTCTTGGTCTCACACACACATACACGCACACACACACGGTCTACATAATGCCTTGCCAGGCATTCAAGGAAATATATATGATGGTACATTTCATGAGAATGTTATCATTCCTCCATTCTGTTGCTTTAAAACAGCTTATTTCCATGCACTTCTCTTTCTCTACATTCTGTGTCGTTGCCCACACTTGCTGGGTCCAGAAGCAGAGCCTTGGTCGACGTAAACTAGAGATTTACTTAGGGTGGTGCTTGGTTGACTTGATCCAAAGCAGGACTCTTGAGTGCTCATCTGCAGGACATTAGGTATGGTTATCAATAACCTTCCCAACCCTGCTTACTAGTCACATCCACTGACTTTCTCATGCTTTCCCACATTCTTATTGATTCGATTCATGCATTTGGCCTTAGCTTACATCTGCAAATTGTTGAAATATTGCAACAGAGGAGCCACATGTACGTAGGTGGATGCACATAAACACACACATGCTCATATTTAGCAGATTCCGTCCTGCTGACACTGTGTGGTTTATGCAATGTTTTTCATCTGTGATCATTTGAGCTGTGCAATTGTGTGCACATAAAGGTTAAGTGCACACATTCACACGTCACTTGAAATATGGTGAGGCAACCTGAAATGACACCCACACGCTAAAGACGACAGCTGTTACAGGACACCCACAAAATGGAAAGATGGAAAGAAGAATAAGGAGAGGTTGTAGAGCACTGAGGTGGGGGCCTGCGAAGATATAAATATGAAACTCATAATGGGGTCCTGGTGCGTGTAGAAGATGCAGCCAAAGACAAGAAGAGGCCAGAACAAAGGCATTAGTCTGTTTTCCTTGTGCATGACAGGAAGCGCACACCTCTCTGCATTTTGCTTGGGAGCACACTTTTAACAAAGTTGAAAATCAAATGACATTACTGATTGGACGTTTTGAAGGCACCTCCTGCTCAATTTATCGCTTGTTTGGTTTATATGTTTATTGCTTGAACCGTAACTTACATTTAACAAACTTATGTAATAAATGCACCCTATAGTACCCCAGATTACCTGCTTTAGCCCTAGAAGTTTGGTAACCCATCCTTGTTATGTCTCATGTTGTAGTTTTGCTTGTGTTGCTGAAATTACTTTTCTGGTCGAGCACAGCACTGCACTCGAATTTGATCTGCTTATTTTAAACCATTATCTGTTTAGTATTCTGTGTCCACTATCAAGCAAACTTCACCACAGTCAGTTGATGGTGAACGTTTTAGCGGTCACTTGAACGTAAACTACGCACCATAACTATACAGTAGAGAAGGGATTTTCATTTACAATTCAGAGGGGTCCGGTTGCAAAGGGTTTCCCAGGGCAAAGTTCTGACCATCAAAGTATTTCGTTTTGTGTACCTGACCTGTCAAAAAAAATGAAAATGGCACATTACCTTTTCCTTTTCACACCATTTGGGGTGGCAGTAGCTTTGTCTGTTAGGACTTGGACTTTGGAGTCGAAGAACATAGGTTCACGTTCCACTACGGACAAAAACGTAAAAAATTGCAACGAGTTGTTGGAGAGACACTAGTCTGCCTGCTGGGTATTTGTGTTGCAAATCCACGCGTTGCTCTTTGTTGGCCTATCAGTCATGTAGCTCTACTGTACTGGACTCTCGGTTTGCTTATGTTGCGTGTTCTGCCTCTGACTTAAGTGAACGTATGGTTCGAAGGATCCGTGCCGCTTAACCTTCACGCTTTTTATAAAACATATGGGACAACAATTTTGCACTTGCTCCCGGAAGAATAAAAATGTACTGATTCTTCCATTCATTTTTAAAATATTTTGTGAGTCATCTTTCCGAGAACGTCAACTGTGTCATCAATCCGGCAAATCACTTCCGATAAACAAACTCATTATGATCACATGATCAAAACAAGGTCTAACGTAATACTGAATATAGGTGCGTACACAGTCTGTGACCTTGACTCGGTCCAGACCCGGACCGCAGTCTGCCATTTGAAGATATCCGCTATAGAGGGAGGCGTAGATCCAAACAAGTACAGAATTCCTTCCTCCTGAATGATCTTCAATTAGTTGACTTTAGTCACTGATGTAGTGGTTCATTCTCCAGACTGTCAGCAGGTGAAGTAGGTTCAGTTCCCACTCATTTCTAAAGTTAGATCTCTGAAAAACTGACAACATTTCCTTTTATGTCCTGTCCAGTATGCAGTATGAAAACCTCTGAATGAAAATCTTACACTCTATGTCTCTGTGTTTGATGTTACTTATAGGTCTATACATCACATGGACCAACAGTCATCATGCCGACATGGTTCTGCTCAAGAGACTGGTTCTCAACTGTTGGATGGTTCAGCGAGGAGAGCAAGGTAATGCACCCCTTCTTCTTCACTCCGGATTGTCGGCAAACACGAGTGTCACAGGTACTGTTTGAATTGCCTGCGTTGGGTTCTTTTGTCAGTTGCATTGGTTTCTTTCAAACCCTGAATGCACAAAATCATTCTCCACAAACCAGAATGTAGCCTGCTGGCTAATACAGGAAAACAAAAGAAAATAATTGTTGCCGCATGACTCACTATGGACACCTTCCCCCCACCCTAGAATCTAAAGTGTCTTTTCGTCTTTTCTGTACCACGAGTCACGATTTGTTGTCGTTGTTGTGTTATCTTTGTGGCGTCTTCTGTACTGTTTTAATGACAAGATCTGTTGCACCGGGTATTAACTGGTTGTTATTTTGTACTTGACTTTCACCTGTCTCTGTCTCCAGGGAGTCCCCGAGGACTTGATCTTCTTTTACCAGAGTCTTCGTCAAGGAGGTCTTGTGACCAGAGTTGACCACTGCTTGGTGGTGTACCGTTATCACGAGAAGGCCACCACACACTCCGTGAAAGAGTCAGTTTCACCGTGCACCCCTCCTCCACTGAGCTACTCGTGCTCAAGCACATGCACTTGGACACGGTGTTGATCCTCCACCTACTCACAGCTGCCGACTGGCATCCCAGATTCCCTCAGCTCAACACACACATGCAATCTATCACTTTCCCAGGATGTATTCAGGAATGTCAAACTTCTCTGCATCCCTTTTTTTTCACTTTTCTTCTTTTCTTCCCGTGCTGCTCTCGATATCAGTATATGTATACAGTGCTTCACCAGTCATCCTCCTCCTTTCATCATCTATTATCCGTCTTATTTCTGGAAGCCTATTTCAAGCTCGCCTTGCCTACTTTCTACCCAACCCCCCACCCCAACTCCTTGACAACCCCTCCCCGTCCACTACTTCCTTTGACAAATGAAACCATCATCTACCACAGTCTCGCACACATAAAGTAATTATAGAGCATGTTTGTGAGGTGAGAAGTGCTTTCTAAAAAATTTAAGGTGGTGCCAAAGACGTACTGAGATGATTGTCTAACACATGAAGACGTGTGAATTTATGAACGGTATTGTGTTTCTGTTATGTGAACTATGTGTGTGTGTTGATGAGCCAGATTTAAATGACACAGATGTAGATTCTTAGATTGACACTGTCCCTCTTTTTGCCTCCTCCCTTCTCAGGGAAACCATTTGGAACCTGCGAGTTGGATTCCTTCAGGAGAGAGTCATTTGCCAATGGGAGAGCTTCACCATATGGAATGCTGGGAAACAGGGCCGTAAGATGTACCGATGCCTTAACGCCACTAATCAGAAGAAAGTATGCAATCATTTTGTGCCGTATTATAAGAATAGTTACGAACTATTGGGGGTTGTAGAGGAATTCATGGGCACCACCAATACTGTATTAATGGCTGTGATGTCTTTTTTTTTTTAAGGTCAAAGCTTTCTGTGATGTGGACAAGAACAAGATTAATAAGGGCTTTTACACATATGAGGACTCCAAGGTGAGGTTAACTCAACACTTACTATCTGTCCGTCTATGGCAACTAACAATCTTTCTTTCTTTTGATGCCCTCTTTTTAGGAACGACCAAAGCCAAAAATCCCAGTCCTGCACTACAAAGATGCGTCTCCTCCTTTTATCATCTGTGTCAAACTGGTGAGCTGAAAGTGTTTTCATGTTTGCTGTTTCTGACCCTCAGATCTGCAATCTGAGTTAACGACATAATGAGCGAGGGCGTGTGCCCGGCACAGGACATAACACACAGGAGGCCTGCAGGAAATGGGTAGAGACAGCAGCCTGATCTTTGATCAAATGCTGCTTGTATAAACATCAACAGTTGTGGCAAAATCTACTTTGTCAAATCTTGAAACCATGTCTTGCAAATTTTTGTTTTAAATGTCTTCAGCAATGACAAATTGTGTCCTTATCGCACAGATTCAGACATCAAATCTACACTGACCCCATCAGCACGCCAAACTAATTGCTCAATTATGGAAATTAGATGTGGGGGTCAGTGTAATTTTCCCTGAGAAACACCTGGACTCAATCTCACATTTGTCAGCCAAATGCCACATTGCTCAAAGCAACAATAGGATGTCTTGGAACTGCACTCACAGGCCAAGGTTGAACCTGATTTTTAGAATTCCAAAGATTTTTTATGTCTGTGTAAATTTGTGTGGATTTAAAAACACCAGTGAGAAGTCCAAATAAAGGAAGTCACTAAGACAGCAGCAGAAAAGATTAGTTTTGCTAATAGAACAAATAATCCATCTAATAAGGTTTTCTGGAAATTTTTTACTGTCTTTCTCTCATGCGCTCTGTTTTTCCACTCATACGCAATGTTTTTGATATGTTTAGGACATGACAGGTGGCGTTCTAGAGGAAAACCTCAACTCGTTACAGATGAAAGAAGGAATAGACTTCTTCCATTTCAACTGACTGCTCGGAGGAACGTCATAGAAAGAAGCTAGTATGTTACTGTTTGACAAAATTCATCGCAGGATCATATTTTAAACACACGTACATCCTTCCATCCATTTTTTTGTGGCCAAATCGTATTCAGAGGTCTGAGAAGCTGAAGTCTATCTGAGCTGAATTAGCCTAAGAAGCGGTATACACAAGGCTGCACAGACAGACAGCCATTCACACTCACATTCAAACCAGTGGCCAATTTACAGTCTTCAATGACCCTAAAATACTTGTTGCTTTTTACTAGAATGTTGTTATTGATCATTTGTAAGACTGGCCGATTAATTGATTGATTCATTTGAGTTTATTTGTCAGGACAATTTTCTTGTAATCAATATTTTCTTAGCGCAAGTGTAGTTCAAAGAAAGTTCGCTGCTTGCACAAACAACATGGATGCGGGGAACAGTGAGGAGCTAGTTTACAAAGCACAGTCAGTGCCAACTTAGCGATTTGGTCACAATATTTAGTGACTTTTCGGACCACTCTCGTGACCATAAAAAAAAAAAAAAAAAACTAGCGAGTTTATTCACTCTAAGAAACAGACAAAATGAGGGGAACCATTTTCACATTGTTTTCCGAAGGACAAGAAAGAAGCCTGGTGGAAAGGAACCGTGGAGTCAATTGCTCTGAACATCGCCCATTTATATGTTGCAAAAAAGCAGTGACTTGGAAAATTGCAAATATTTTGCTTTACCTGAGAAAAGGACTGCGAAAGAGTTGGTGTGATGTTACTCTTACATACCATATGCACCAGCCGAGCCATGCGGTATGATGGCTCATTCATTGTATGTTTAAGTGTTGAACATTATAAATGTTAGTTTATTAAGGATTCTGTTTATGTGCAGCACATTTTAACAAAAAGGATATTTTCCAAGAAAAAAACCTATGAATTTTGATTGTTTCTGCATGGCTGATTTGCACGTCTGGCTCGCAGTCCTGAGGACACGGGTTCAAATCCGGCCTTCCTGTGTGGAGTATGCATGTTCTCCCCGTGCCTGCGTGGGTTTTCTCTGGATACTCCGGTTTCCTCGCACATCCCAAAAAGATGCAGGTTAGGTTAATGGCCAGCACGCCTGCGACCCTAGCGAGGATAAGCGGGACGGACAATGGATTGATGGATGGATCTGTTGTTTCTGTGGCGGTCAATGCAAGGTAGTGCTTGAGGAGGGGATAAAGGCCATATATTGCCCCGCCCCTTAGGAACATCTATCTATCTGTCAGCCTAGGTAATGATCTGCTTATGTTAGGACTAAGACTGAAAATGTCTTTGTACGAACCGACTGGAAACAGTGCAATGCAATTTCATGATCCATCCATCCATCCATTTTCCTCCGCTTAACCGAGGTCGGGTCGTGGGGGCAGCAGCCTCAGCAGGGAAGCCCAGACTTTCCTCTCCCCAGTTGGAGAGCACGGCTTGATAAAGCCAACAGAACCACGTCATCTGCAAAAAGCAGAGATGCAATACTGAGGCCACCTGCTCTATGCCTCGGCTGCGTCTAGAAATTCTGTCCATAAAAGTTATGAACAGAATCGGTGACAAAGGGCAGCCTTGGCGGAGTCCAACCCTCACCGGAAACGAGTCCGACTTACTGCCGGCAATGCAGACCAAACTCTGACACTGGTCGTACAGGGACCGAACAGCCCGAATCGGGGGGTTCGGTACCACATACCCCCGAACCTTTACATGGTTTATGTGAATAAATAAAGATGATTCTGATTCTGATAATGATATCTTTCTGGAGTATCCGTTTCTTGCAAATTTGCATGCAAGTTGGTTTACTTTTGGACAGAAGCTTGTCAGCTTTTGGCAGTCTTTGCATTAAACGACTCACTCCTGCTGCCTGACTATCTATGGTGGTTTTCTTAATGGCAAACAGACAGAAATAACTATTTTTCAAGGGTGGAATGACTTCGGAGGGTTCCAAAGTCATTCCTTCATATTTAGCTTATTGGAGTACAACCATTTTCTTAAAAGATGACATGATGATTACAGCTGTTGTTAATATTGAAGGAATCAAAGGTCTGACCTGTACACTTGAACTTATTAATGTTGAAAGATGTGAGGCAATGAGTGTACTATCAGAACATTGAACTTACAATGGGTGTGGCCTCCATTTCTGATGCAACCAAAAGGACACATCTGCTCTAAACATGGACACAGCCTGTGCTTGTTTAGCATTCTGCAAGACTCCTATGAAACAATATTCTCTCCAAGAGAGCACAGCTCTGATGCGTAAACATCACAAAAGTTTATTTTACCTCACGGAGCGTGAAGATTTTCTGCCTGGAGCCAAACAGACCTTTCACCACAAATCTCCTTCAGTGTTCCTGTCTTTCTTTAAATCTGCACTCTGCAATTTAGAGGGAGGCAGCATCGCCAAACTACAGTGCAGCATTGTATTCGATGAATGGGCACAACTGTTTGCACCCGATAGTGCTATTAGTTTACTGCAAGATAGTCACGTTTGCTGAACACCCACAGCAACTAAGCATTTACAGTTAGGTAAATAAAACAATATGTGATTGTGGGTGCGTGAAGGCCCGGTTTAGCATCACCAGGGAGGTAACTCACAATATGGTGATGTTCAGGCAGTCATCAACTGCAATGGATTGTCATCCAAGTGTTAAAAATGGTGCTCATCTACAATGGTGTCACTTTGTCCAAATACTGTACATTTGAGCGTATGAAAATAAATTATAATGTGCACAAAAGGGCTTTAATCCCGAAATGACAAATGCATCAAGATTGTCCAAATACTTCTGGACCTAACTGTATGTGTTTTCTACCCATACTGTACCATCATGCCTTTGTAATATGCCTGCAACTAAAGATTAGCATCACCGTAGTTTATCTTACCCTTATTTTTTCAGTTAATTGATTCATTGTTTGGTCTCATCAAAATAGTAAAACGATGACTTTAGAATAAAGTCATCGTTTAAAAAAAATATATAAAATCAAAAGATGTTTACAACCAATAGTTTGGAACAAATGTTGCGTCCTTTGATTCGCTGTCACTCACCCCGTTCACATATTTGATCGAGTATGATGCATTTCAACATCTGCAGAATGGATCCCTACTAAGCGATCAGGATTTTTGGGGCCGATGAGCGAGTTTAAAAAAACGATAACCGATCCAATCACAAGATGGTACAATATTTCTATTTAAATGACCTGTTCATTTACTGTAAATACTTAAGTACTTAATTGCTCAAAAAATATATATTTACAAGAAATAATGTATCTTTGTTCATCTATTTATGCCAGTGAGGCATAGTGACAGACAGAACAAATGAATGGTCTTCTATTAGATGGCAGGAAGTACATACAGTAATTAATCTCTCCACTTTTTGTGACATTTTTGTTTGTTGGTGTGTCGTGAGATTCTTCAATTGTAAAATATGTTCCTTGGCTCCATAAAGGTTGGAAATCACTGCTCTAGTCAGGTCATGTATTCTAATCAGTCAGGTCAAACCAACATTACAACATGACAGAAATAAGGGGTGCTAACTTGCTGTAATTAAATGACTTTATTGTAATTAAATTACAACCCCAATTCCAATGAAGTTGGGACGTTGTGTTAAACATAAATCAAAACAGAATACAATGATTTGCAAATCATTTTCAACCTATATTTAATTGAATACACTACAAAGACAAGATATGTTCAAACTGATAAACGTTATTGTTTTTAGCAAATAATCATTAACTTGGACTTTTATGGCTGCAACACGTTTCAAAAAAGCTGGAACAGGTGGCAAAAAAGACTGAGAAAGTTGAGGAATGCTCATCCAACACCTGTTTGGAACCTCCCACAGGTGAACAGGCTAATTGGGAACAGGTAGGTGCCATGATTGGGTATAAAAGGAGCTTCCCTGAATTGCTCAGCCATTCACAAGCAAAGATGGGGCGTGGTTCACCTCTTTGTGAACAAGTGCGTGAGAATCTGGAGAAAATCACTGCATGTAAGCGGCAAGGCTGAATGCCCGTGACCTTCGATCCCTCAGGCGGCACTGCATCAAAAACCGACATCAATGTTTCAAGGATATCA
Organism: Phycodurus eques; assembly: GCF_024500275.1. Taxonomy (NCBI): domain Eukaryota; kingdom Metazoa; phylum Chordata; class Actinopteri; order Syngnathiformes; family Syngnathidae; genus Phycodurus; species Phycodurus eques. Next base: position 10,876,438 of record NC_084530.1, read on the forward strand.
CCACATGGGCTCAGGAACTCTTCAGAAAACCAATGTCAGTAAATACAGCTCGGCGCTACATCCGTAAGTGCAAATTGAAACTCTACTGTGCAAAGCAAAAGCCATTTACCAACACCACCCAGGAACGCTGCCGGCTTCTCTGGGCCCGAGCTCATCTAAGATGGACTGATGAAAAGTGTTCTGTGGTCCGACGAGTCCACATTTCAAATTGTTTTGGGAAATTGTGGACGTCGTGTCCTTCGGGCCAAAGAGGAAAAGCACCATCCGGACTGTTATGGATGCAAAGTTCAAAAGCCAGCATCTGTGATGGTATGGGGCTGTGTTAGTGCCAATGGCATGGGTAAATTACATATCTGTGAAGGCACCATTAATGCTGAAAGGTACATACTGGTTTTGGAGAAACATATGCTGCCATCCAAGCAACGTCTTTTTCATGGACGCCCCTGCTTATTTCAGCAAGACAATGCCAAACCACATTCTGCACGTGTTACAACAGCGTGGCTTCGTAGTAAAAGAGCTCGGGTACTAGACTGGCCTGCCTGCAGTCCAGACCTGTCTCCCATTGAAAATGTGTGACACATGAAGCGTAAAATACGACAACGGAGACCCCGGACTGTTGAACAGCTGAAGCTGTACATCAAGCAAGAATGGGAAAGAATTCCAACTACAAAGCTTCAACAATTATTGTCCTCATTTCCCAAACGTTTATTGAATGTTGTTAATAGAAAAGGTGATGTAACACAGTCGTAAACATGACCCTGTCCCAGCTTTTTTGGAATGTGTTGCAGCCATAAAATTCTAAGTTAATGATTATTTGCTAAAAACAATAAAGTTTATCACTTTGAACATTAAATATATTGTCTTTGTAGTGTATTCAATTAAATTTAGGTTGAACATGATTTGCAAATCACTGTATTCTGTTTTTATTTATGTTTAACACAACGTCCTAACGTCATTGGAATTAGGGTTGTACTTCACCCACACCGAAACTTTCGAGCACAGCTGTCAAACTCAAGGCCCCTGGGCCAAATCTGACCCGCCAAGTCATTTTATGTGGCCCGCGAAAGCAAATCATCTGCGTCAACTTCCATGATTATTGCTCAAATTCCCATAAAATAATAATAAATAGTAGTGTTGAGACATTGCAAGCATTTTCTGTTTATGGTAACTTGAACAATAGTTGAACAAACTTATCCTTGACTTCTGATTTCAAAACTAGGTATCCATCAATTTGTATATAATAATTAAGTGACTAAACATTTATATAGTTTCACAGTCAACGGCCCTCTGAGGGAAACCAAAAATGAGTTTGACACACCTGTTTTAGAGCATGATTCGACAGAATGGCAGCATGTTTACGCACAACCTTAGGCCACATAACGTTTTGTTGTCTGCTTGCGAGCCGTAACGTATTAAATGTACGTGAACATACCTCAAGCAAACCTTAAACGAACGTCCTCAATGAGTGTATCCAGTCACATTTGAGTTGACAAAACAAAGCCCAATGATCGTAAAAAACGGGATGTGGTGGTATCGGAATACAAGATTTTATTGGAGTAGTCAATCGTGAAAGAGCAACCGTGTCTTGTAGTCATTACGTGTTGTCTGTCCCACACCGCCGACATGTTTTTAAATTTTTTTAAATACCTTTATTGGCTGTCAGATATTTACAGTACTATGTCAAAAGGCTAAAGGCTAGAAATAAAACTAGCTTTTGGATTCAAATATACTGTGCACAATGGCGACGCGGAGTAAATGTCTTTTGCGGAGCCGATCGGATCGGCAAATTATGACATTAAAGCCGATCAGCATAAAATGCTAAATATCGGCCGATACCGATCAGGCCGATCAGATCGCTACAGAATGTTTGTAGAGGCTCCATGTTTTTGGCTGAGCTCACTTGTCTTGGCTAGCACCAGTATCAGAGACCCGTCTATCGTTCTCAACATCCAGGTCTACTCTTTAGTTGCAGTCGAATGGCATGCCTATTTGTTTGGCCACACTACGTTCAATAGTGGGAATACTATTAAAGTCAAACATTCTGCCGCAAATAATGCAAAATGTTTTAAGAGCACCTGATTGCTGCACCCTTTCTCAACTGATTGAAGTCAATCAAAAAACTTAATTTGGTGTCCACTTGGAGCACGTGTGTTTTCCCCAGCCTAAAAGTTTATTGGTCCCATAATTAACAACTATTTGCACAAGAAAATCATGGAAAGAAAAGCAAGGGTGTGGCAAGAATAAGACACACTACCAAATAACAATGGCGGAGAAAGAGGGTCTGCTATGTTTACTTCTCGACATGGGGCTGTTTGCTATGGTGAGAAGACGAATTTTCATAGAGGAGACTGATGGGCAGCAAGAAAAAGAAACAAAATCGAGACTGGGGTACAGTAACACTGAAGCAAACTGCTAAGACTGGAAGATAATGTTTCTGTTTATTTGTTTTCATTTTTGTGACATGTATCCTCAAATGTTCCAGCGTTGGGGCGATGGGAGGCTTATGTCACGCATGCGGGATCAGCCTGGCAGACCTGCAACCCTGGTTAACCAAGTACTAGAACTCGTACCTGCTAGTGCTATGGTTTTGTCAGTGGAATGTCACGTTTCCCTGTGAGACATGTCAGTATCTGTAGCTGCCCTACAAAAGTATAACATAAAATTGACTTGCTCTCATCTATTCAGTACATAAATCTGCCAGTGACACTATATATTTTAGAGTAACAAAGCAAAGCCACTTGTTTGCGTAAGACCTTGCTCTGTCTAAGTCCCCTCTACCCTCCGTCATGATAAAGCACTTGGTTGATGATCACAATGAACCCTAATGGAGAATCTATGAAAAAGAGCCAAGTCGAGAGAAAACGTAGCTTTACTCTGTGTTTACACTCCATCTCTCTGCAGACATTAGTCCTGATAACACACACACACACACACAATAATTGACACTGACCCCAGAGGCCTCTGGCCAAATAAACCTGCACCAAGCAGGGCAACAGATAAGAGTTGGGTGTGTTTGGGTGAAGAGCGCTTGTAGAGGTCAGACACTGAAGGCCTTTTAACACATTCCTTTGTTTCCCAGTCTGTTCTTTTCCTCACGCTATGCTAACCTGCAAGGCCAAAGCACACAAGCACATGGTCTGATGACATCTGCCTTTCTGATGTTTCAACATGAATATTCGTATTGGGCCGACAATAACTACAAAAAGAAAAGAATCGTGATCTATTGTCCAAATTCTTCTGTGACACGTTAGACACTCCCTACAGAGGACACAAGGCTTTGTGTTGCACATTAGTGGTTTGGTCATAAATAATTTAGCTTAGTAGTGATTGTGTTGATTATCCAAGCGACAAAGTCAGAAGGTGCAGACGAAAAATCAACGAAAGTAAATGTCGAACACTTAGAAATGTTGTCTGTGACAAATTAGTGAACAGAACACAAAAGTATTGCGATGTAGTGGAAAAAATATGTGTAACGCTTTAATATGTAAAAGGAATATCCCTGAACTGTTTTGAATGCAAGTCTGCAATTTTTGTTGAGTTTCTTACTATTTTGGTATCCATTTATGCCCATCTTCCTCATAAGTGTATTAAGTTACTACAACTACAATAAAGGTGCCCTTGAGCCGGGTACTCAAGCTACATGTGGACCCCTACAACTCAGATGCCCCCTCTGGGAATTGTTTCTTTTTCTTTTTTAATCAGGAAAGGGGAGTGTGGTGTGTGTGTGAGCATTGAGGAAGTTGGAGCCATGAAGGTTGAAATCAGAGACTGAGGAATGTGTGCGTGTGTGTGGTGTGTGTGTGTGTATACAGACAAAGCGTTTTCCCCTCATCGGGCTGCTTGAGAGGGGCCAGGTGGAACATGGGACTGGGTCAGAGAATCTCCTCTTGAAATGCTTGCTATACTACGGTGAAGGCGCAAATGAGGTCAAAGCGCACGTCAGTGGCTTCCTCAGGCAGGATGACACTCCCTCTCTCCGCCTCCACATCTCGGCATCAGTGATCAAAGTCTTTCACTCTGCATCATTTATTTATTTATTTCAAATGTTTATCCCTCTGAGGGAAATTATATCACTGTGTGTACACTGTGTTCCAAATTATTATGCAAATTAGATTTTCCTAAATTGTTGATACAAATGGAAGATGGCATAATTTTTAAGTCATCAACTGTGACAATGTAATTCTGTATATAATGAAATATAATAAAATAAATAATAACATGAAAAAAAAAAAATTTAAAAGAAAAAAAAATGTAAGAATATTGTGTTTTTAACAAACCTTCCAAATTTTTGTATTATTATTATTTTTAAAAATAACAATTAAAATGAACTGTTCCAAATTATCACCCACAACAGTTTCAAGGCATTTTATAGGTTTTAAAGAACTGAAAATAGTCATTTTGAATTTGCAGCATAAGGAGGTCATATTTACTGAAATCAAAAGCTATTTCAATCAAAAACATAAGTCACATTAACCTCTTATTTGATAGCAGCTTCAAAATTCTTACATCAATTAAAGTGGGATTTTTTGGGGGGGGAGAATTTGTGCTTGAGCTTCTTTGACATGGTGCATTGTCATGCTTGAAGATGATTTTGTTGATGAAATCACAGTGTGGAAGAAAGTGGTCTCTCGGAAAGTCCAGAGGTCATTTTCACTCCTTCAGGAACCCTAAAAGGACCGACAAGCTCTCTCCCCGGCATCTTTCTGGCTAAATACAGTTTGCATAGACCCTTTCCAAAAAAATGTAATATGGAAAAGTTTATTTATTTCCATAATTCAATTCAAAAAGTTAAACTATCATAGATCATAGAATCAGGGCCCACAATTGAAATAATTTTAAGTATTTATGTGTTTATTTGTACATAATTTGGGCTTCCAGATCATAAAACCCATGAAATCAGGAATTCAAAAAATTTGAATACCGTAAAGAACTCATTTACTTCTCAGTTTTTGTTGGAAAAAAAAGAAACATTTGGGGTCACATTATATCAATCAAAATATGGTACTTTCAAAACGATATGCTAATCTTCAATACTTGCTTGAGAATCCCTTTGCTTGAATTACTGCCTCGATGCGCCGTGGCATTGCCTGGGAGATATGGAAGCCCAGATTTCCTTGATAATACCCCATAGATTCCCAATGGGGTTTAGTTCCGGCGATTCGGCTGGCCAGTCAAGCACTGTGATGGCATGGGCATCAAAACAGATTTTGGTGCTTCTGGCAGTATGGGCAGGTGCCAGGTCCTGCTGGAAGATGAAATCTGCATCTCCATACAGATCCTCAGCAGAAGGAATCATGAAGTCCTCTAAAACATTCTGGTACACTGTTGCGGTGACCTTGGATTTAAGAAAGCAGAGTTGACCAACACCTGCACTGGACATTGCACCCCAAATCATGACTGACTGTGGATATTTCACACTGGACCTCAAGCATCTTAGGTTCTGTTCTTCACCAGTCTTCCTCCAGTTTTTCATCGGAAAAGAGGACCTTGGACCACTGGCCAACAGTTGAGACGCTTCCTACGTTGGCTCAGGCTCAGAAGCGGCTCGACCCGAGGAACCCGACAGTTGTAGCCCATCTCCCGGATGTGTCTGAATGTGGTGGTTTTTGAAGCTGTGACTCCTGCCTCATTCCACTCTTTCTGGATCTCTGCTAGATTCTTGAATCTTCTTTGTTTGATAAACCGCTGAAGCCCACGGTCATCTCTTTTGCTGGTGCATCTTCTCCTGCCACATTTTGTCCTTCCACTAGACTTTCCATTGATATGGTAGGGCACAGCACACTGTGAACAGCCACCTTCCTTAGCTATGAACTTTTGTGGCTTACCCATCCTAGGGTATCAATGATGGTCTTCTGGCCAGTTGTCAAGTCTGCAGTCTTCCCCATATTGAACCCAAGTGAGAGAATTCAACCAAACTGAAGCTATTTAATGACACCTGGGGAAACCTGTGCAGGTGTTTGAGTTTAGTCGATGATTAGTGTCTGTGTGTGTGTGTGTGTGTGTGTGACACTCCATTTAAAACATTTATGGCCTGCAAAATTTGGGCTGAATTCTTCACAGTATTCTAATTTTTTGAATTCCTGATTTCCCCACCAGATGATGTTTTCTTTTTAAAATGTTTATACTTGATACAGAGCAGTGGAGTCGCTGACTTCAGGCTAGGCAGCATGGGTTCAGGTCCAACTCAAAGGCAGTGTGAATGGTCGTCTCTCTGTATGTGCCCTGAGATTGACTGCCGACCATCTAAAGTGTATTCCGATTTTTGCCCGAAGTAAGCTGGGATGGGTTCCGGCTGACCCTCAACCCCGAATAAGCGGCATAGAAAATGGAGACAGTTGGCTGGACAGAGCAGTGATTTCATTATGAAAGGAATGTCTACACTCATCTCCTAATCTGAACCACTATTGCACCATCAGTATAGCGTCCAAACAACCGGGAGGGTGTGACTGCCATGTGCCAATTTTTCTCATTGATCTATGGGGCAGTTACTATCGAGCCCTATGAATCCTGCCTGGTGTGTTATCTGAAGGGAATAATAGTAAGTAATGCTGTTGATCTACGTATATGCTAGCTAGTTAAAACTTTTATTTTGGTTTTACTTTTATATCCCCACCCATTCATTTCCTATACTGATTGTCCTCATTAGAGTCGCTGGTGAGCTGGCTCCTGTCCCAGCTGACTTTGCGCAACAGGCAGAGTACACTTTGGAATGGTCGCCAGTAGTTTTAGAAGGAATTTGTTATTTGTGGATTATTGCAGTTGTAAAACCATTTTGAATTGAAAAGCGAAGATATGGTTACCCTGTTTGATCTAAGTGCTTGATGACCATTTTATTTGTCTTCAAACATTTAGCCCATAATGAATTCAACACGCAACAAAAACAGTACAGTTTTGGAAGGACGATTTCCATTTTCACTGTTAGAACTCCAAGAAGGGTTGCAAAAAAAGAGGCTGTGTTGGGATCTCATACAAGTTTTGGCAATAAAAAAAAATCAAAATGTGTATCTTTGCAGAGTGAAAAGCTCTTTATGGAGAGTTCCACATGTCCGTTGACTACTGCAGTACTGGGAAGTAACAAATTACAAATGCTTCGTTACAGTACTTAAGGAGCTTGATCAGGTATCCGTACTCTGTCATAGGTAGAGGTGTATGTGCGTGCGTGTGTCGAGGGGAGTGCAGTGGTTTTTAGGTATTTCTCGAAATACACTTCATTGCTGTGGCACTCAGTGGGAATGTGACAAGGGAGAAACATGCTTGCCATTCCGACTGTTTTCTCACGGGAAAGCCCAAGAGGCGTTTAGAGCACACATGTGACTTTTCCTTGTGTGTGCGCCCCCCCCCCCACCCCCGCCCCCACCCCACACACACACACACACACACACACACTTTATCGTGTTGATGGTATCTGTAATTCCTATACTGCTATATACAGTTTGGGAGCACCAATACTTTTATTAACAATCATTAATTTATGTTCCCATCCTGCTGCATGTTACTTTTGTCACTTTGACATAGTCAGCGGGATTACGTAGTAATGCAAAACCACATGATCTTGTTGCAGTTTACTCACAATTTTACTTAGTAAGAAATCTGGGCCTGTTTGGTTGGACACAAAGCTGATACACAGGCAGGAAGCCATGACTTCTTCTGTTGTACTATGAATGGCAACAGGTGGACACACAGGTTAATTGCACCTTCTCCCATTTAATGCAAGAGTGTTTGCAGTATTTTTTTTCTGCCTGTCACCAGATGTCGCTGGCATAGATAGATGAACAAAGATGCAATTAATATTCTCTACCGGATTAAGTGAAATTGGACAATTTCACACGGCACACCTGATGATGATCTCTGATGATGCACAGGGTTTAGGAATCACGTTGTTGTCGTTAATAATGACATTAGAATAAACACATTTCTGGTATCTCATCAGTGAAAGTAAAACATATTTAATCTTGGGTTGAAACCAGAGGTGGCAAAAATACTCACACTCTATACCTAAGCAGGAGTACAGATATATTTGAAGTACAAAAGTAATTTTTTTCTTTTTTTGCTGGCAATTAAATACCCATTTTGATAACTTGCCACAATGAAAAAGAAACCCAAAAAAACTTCTGCACACAAAATATTTTCCTTCTTTTATTACAATTCATTGTGCTAAAGGTGGATGCCCCTGGTAATGTATCTTAATAATGCAATGTATCTTAATAATATATCTTTATTCATCCGTTGATGCCAGTGACAGACAGAACAAACAAATGCTCTTCTATTAGATGGCAGGAAGTACATAAAGTAATGAATGTATCCACTTGATGTGACAGTTTTGTTTGTTGGTGTGCCATGAGATGTTTCACTTGTAAAATATGTGCCTTGGCTCCATAAAGGCTGGAAATCACTGGTTTAGACTTTGCTCACTTTCAAACTGCACGCACGCACGTACGCACACGTTGGCGCGGTGCACGCGCACCGCTATCACGGGCGTCTGGGGGGCGTGGCTCGGAGCGAGTGCTCGCGTGTCCAGCCAACTTCTGGCACGCGCCCGCCGTGCACGTGCAGGAAAACTTATTTAAACACATGCAGGCACACTCTGCACAGTAGACAACAGTTGTCCACAGATTTCTGCATCACCCCGCAAACGTTTGGACCCTATAAACCGGTATGTAGTTGACGCGGGTCGTTACAGCGTCCGTGGACAGTCCGGTTCTTGCGCTTCGGGGCGGAGAGGCCAGCAGGATGACCCGGCTGTGGGCTGTACTGCACTGGGTCACGGTGGTGCTTGGATACCGGGCCGTGGCGCAGTACTCCAGCGACCAGTGTAGCTGGCGAGGAAGGTAAGGATGGAGCCGAGCGAACACACCGAACAGTAGATATGAGCGCAAATTCTACTTTTGCCTTCTCACAGCATTATTTATTGATGTCTTTTTTTTTTTTTTTTAATGTGTTTTCTTTTTTGGGAGGCGGGCTAAGGGTATCGCTTGGTTTTGTTCGGCTGGGCTTTTCATTTAAACGCGTAGGCTACTTTGAATCGTTCTTGGCGGGGAGTGTTTCACGACTATTATTGAGTCGAGCCACGTTTTATATGAGAAGAAGAAAAAAAGTCAAACCACTTGGTTATTATGTGGCATCAGTCAAGGGAAAGATTGAATTGGTCTGCTCATATTTGTTGACATGGCACACTGACTGTGAATCCCTGGGCTGGAGCAACATTGTGGAATATATATGCGTAGATATAACGTGGCTCAAATTCTTCTTATTTTTTTTCCCCCTTCCACTCTGTGTTTGTCTATTGTTTACAATAACATGTCCTTATAGGCATTATGTACCTCAGAGTTATGACTTTGCATATCATGCTTGTTTAGATCTGACTAATAGATAACATTAATCTATTTTGGAGGACCTGCATCTTAATAAACCTTGCCTAATCTGCTCCTAACTAACTGTTTGTTGTTGGGGTTTTGTGTGTGTGTGTTTACCTAACATGTCAATTTCAAATGTGGAAATGTAATCCGCAGTGCCCAGCATAGGAATGTCGAACCTCCAGTTCCTATCTGAAGTAAATACAACCACATGGAGCCTTTGATCATGCACTTCCTAAAGTTTTCCAGAATGAGAGGCATGACTTCACATGTGGCGCTGTAAACTTTACCTGACTTCTTGCGATGGAAATGACCCGCTGTCATTTGGGGGTGTTGAGGCTGCTCGTGCACACTGGCCGCATCAGTAGAAGAGACAAATTGCATCCCTATCTTCATGCCCCGTGAACTTACCGGTGAATCGTTTTTTTGTTTTTTTGTTTTTTTTGTTGTTTTTCCTCTTAGTGGTCTGAGCCACGAGTGGCATCGCAGAGATGTGGAGCAGGTCTACTTACGCTGCTCCCAGGGCTCGCTGGAGTGGCTCTACCCGACCGGCGCCATCATCGTCAACCTGCGTCCAAACACGGAGCCCACATCGGCAAACTTGGCAGGCCTCCACGTGTGCATCAAACCGCGGCTCCACTCGCAGGTACTGTCTTCGTTTTAGATACAGTGGTGCCTTGACCTGCGAGTTTAATTCGTGCAAAGACCATGCGTGGAACTCAAAGCACTTTCCCCTTTAGTATAGTACATATTCTCGATCGAGAGCTCGTCTTGCTTTGCCAAGTCAACTACACGCACACCTTGCTTATGCTTTTCTGTGATTGGAAGCATTAGTTCAACGAAGATCCTCTTCTTCTCAGCATTTATTTTCAAATGACTCTTGGTTTAAAAAAAAAAGACATTTTGCAGAATACTTGCAAGCACAAAACACAACCGATACCTTTCAGTGGTATGGAGGTGGCGGTGGTGGTGGCCGAATGTTGTGATGTGGCTGCCGCCATCTAGTGGCATAGCGTGTGACGCTCACTCATCAGTCACCTTTCCCCCCCTCCCCAAAACGTAACGCAAAAAAACGACCAAGTGACGGCTCGTAAGTTGGAGCAGTCGTGAGTCAAGGCACCGGTGTGCGAAGCGTGTCCATTTGGGTGCATGTGCACTACTAACGCCGCGTGTCGGTCCTAAAGGGTTCGCACTTGTATTTGGAGCATACTGGTGATCTGAGGCTGCTGATGCCCGAGAGCGAACATCATCAGGGAAAGATACGTTGTTTCAGCCTCACCGATGGAGCTCTGTTTGTCGAGGCCGTCCCCCAGGCAGACATCAGCCGGAGGATAACCGCTTTCCAGTACGAGCTGGTGTCCAGCCGAGGTCCCGGAGCGCACTTGTACCCGCACCTTCACCCTGGTTTGGGTAAGAGAATTCCACCTTGTCGTGTACAGTTTATCACAGGCGATACGTTCAAGACCCACCCACAATAGGTGAAAATCTGCAATATAAAGAGTCCATATAAAGGACTTAAAAATTGAAAATAAAAAACCTGCTACATGCTTGAAACACAGTTTAAACTTATGAAACCACTCTTCGACTGATTGAAATGCATTTTTTAAGTCATCCTAAACTGAAGATAAGAAAGTTGTCACTTTGTTGCACACACAGTTCTCCACATGAAAAAAACGAGCTTGCTTCAAGGTTAAGGAGCTGTTTTAAATTGTGAGGAAAATGCATATATTTAATACTGCCTTTAAAATAACTAAGACGATTATGATCATAGCTATGATGCAACAGATTTGAAGTGTTGCAGTGACTTTTTCCTGCATTTTCCATCCGTCCATTCATTTTCTTTAGCGATATAGTCTTCGTGTTGGTCATGAGGTGAGATGGAGGCTCTCCCAGCTGACCTCGGGCAAGAGGCGGTGTACACTCATAAACAAGCATCCATTCACACTCACATTCACACCTATGTATAATTGAGAGTCTTCAATGAACCTAATATGCATGTTTTAGAAATGTGTGTGTAAACCAGAGTATTTACAATAGCCAGACCCTTTCTAATTTCTGGTTCTATTATCATTGCACTTTTCCTCTTTTCCTCCACTGATACGGTTTTGTGGTGGGACCACTAAAAAATACAAAAAAGATTTTCCACAAAATTGTGGTTGACTTTGAAGGTTGCACTAAATTTCAAAACCAGTACATGTCTGAGTTAAATACGAGTATGATTAAAAAAAAATTTAAAAACATGATACTGAAACAGATATATAAATCTAAACACTAAAATACTTTGTACTCAGTTTCACCTCAGTGCTTCCCGGCATGTTCCGCTTCACTTTTTTTTTTTAGTTGCATCCATCCATCCATTTTCTTTACCGCTTATCCTCACTAGAGGACTGCTGGACCCAATCCCAGTTTTCACTGTTAAATAAACAACAAAAAAATACTGAAAATGCATTGTAAACACTGAAAAGCAGCTGTCACAAGTCAAATCATGTTCGTTTTCACATAACACCTCATTCTTTAATTGTCCTCAATTTGTAGGTGACGGTTGCTAATGTGATGTTAATCTGCTCAGCACAGGCCTGTCTAGTCAGTGATGTGAGCGAAGGTGACAGGATCAAATTGGACGGGTTTGTGTGCAAAAGGCCACATTGCCCGTTGCAGCCATCTCACTAAGCATCAATGACTCCCCTCCCCCTGCCGTCTTGTCTCAGCCAGACTTATGAAAACAAACAGGCCAATCAAAAGGTCACGTCGGGGTGAAACAAGAGTCAGCCAATCGTCCCTCAGCTGTCAATCAAGAACAGATGCCCCTCAGGTGGAGGCATTCTAAGTAGGCCACCCATATGAGTGAAGCAGCAAGGGCGCAAGTGTGCTGTTGGTCTTCCATATATCCATCCATTTGGCATCAGTTCAAAGAACCTATGTAGAAGTTGGACATACTGTGATGCTAATATAAGTTTCTTTTTTTGTTTTTTTTTTTTCATTTTCTACTACAGTCAAATGTGAACCATGTTCAGATGAAGAAGTCCTCATGGCTGTCTGCACCAGTGACTTTGGTAAATAGAAACACCAAATGCACACAAACCATAAGGCTGTGGACATGTCCAAGGGTATTTTGAATATTACACGTTTGGGGGTGGGGGTGGGGTCTGAAAGGATACAATGAAAAAGGCTCAGTTTCCCCGATCCACACACACAGTCCTAATTTTGTCCGGCGTTTTCAAAAATCTTTTTTTCACCAAAAAAAAGGTGTTTCCAACATACACTGCATGTGGGTTTGTGTGCACATGGACTGTTTGTATACGGTGGTACATTGACTTACGAGTGCCCCTCTAAAACAAATTGGCGCAATTAAGGAATATAATGCTCCCGCATGTGGACAAGGAGAACCACATTTGCTGAAGCACTTTGAAGGGACAAACAGTCAAACAAACAAATACGAAATGAGAACAATCGTAAGGAGCAGACGCTCACACCAAAATAATGGGCCAACCCAATTGACTCCAGCTCCCGACATCACTCACTCGGCCACGCCCCTTGAAAGCATACATCTAACACACAAATACAACAGTGCATATAGTCATAACACTATGAACAGGGTTTAGTTCTTGATATTCTCCTTTATTTTGTGATTTGTTTTTAACCAATACAGTGCTGTTTGTTTGTCAAAAACATAAAATAGTTTTGGTGGATTTGGGGAGCAGGAAAGAATTATTGCCACTTCTTGTGTGGTCACAGAATGAATTCAACTCATAAGCCAAAGTACCACTGTATATGAAAGACACCGCACACACCAGTCAACATTGAAATCTGTGTGTGTTGCCTCTGTAGCGGGCGGCGGCACCTTTCAAGGCGTGCTGTCGATCACTGACGAGCACTCCCAGGCTGCGCTGACTCTGAGTCGGCTCTTCCACCAGAAGAACGGGCTGTTTGCTGGTGGCGGGGCCAGAGTGCGGCGCTGGACGGGGCGTGTCAACGTTCCTACGAAGTGTGGCGTTCCCCACGGAGGAGATGAGTACCTTTTGACCGGCTCGGTCCATTTTGGAGAGGCGTGGCTTGGATGCGCACCTCGTTACAAGGACTTCCTGAGGCTTTACGGCACAGCACACAGAGCAGGAACCGACCCTTGTCACATTGACACTAACTGAGGCAATGGAAAGTGTAACAGCCTGAAAGCTTGAGAATGGAGGTCATATTTAGTTTATGACAGAGATGAGCCAAAGAGCACCAGTGCGGGATCTTCAACTTTGTATTGTTGCTGTGCAGCAAAACTGTAAACAATGGACCTATGCCAATGCTTTGTCACCTGCAACATGAGTGACAAGGTGGCAAAGTGAAGTTTCGATCTTAAATGATGCCCAATTTGGCAACATTGCTAACAAGATAGCATTGGTGTGTCTTGTCACGAACTGTCCCTTGATACGTGCAGTAAATTGAGTTATAGTGTGAGGACTCATTTTGCCCTTCAAATAGTAACAGCAGGCTACAGCTCACAGTAAGGTCCTCCTCGTTGGCTGATCGATGCTGACTGCTCCTTGATTTACTGAAGCATTGAAGAGACGCCTGCTGTTATCACAGCTACCAATCTAATAGATTTATATGCACTCTGTGTAATATAGCGCTGTCTGTCATCCAGTGATTGTACCAAGATGAGTGTTGGTAAATCTTAAAATGTCAGAACGTGAGATATGAAGAACTAAATTTTTTTTGGAACACCTACAAAACCTTTTATGGATTTTCCTCAAGGTGATACATTGTTTTTGATCATTCTTGAAATGAATGTTTGCTTTGTAAAAAGCTCTGTAAAAAAAAAAAAAAAAAAAAAAAAAAAAAGGAAAAAAAAGAAAAAAGTATCTTCTTTCAGAAGTGTACAAAATGCAGCTCTGTGAGTCTCTATATAGCGTATGTGTTGTGCTAATTTGCAATTGTGTTTCGCAAAGTGTCTATATTTACAGAAAATAAAGTTTCTTAATTGATCTGTCGATTTTTGGACCATTTTAAAATGAATTTATACGCCTCTTATAAATGTGCAAAATGTGATATTTGCAAACAAAGGGATATCATTTGTCAAAGTACTACAATGCACAAAAATACATTTTAGGGGGGCTGAAGCAAGCAATTATTTGGTAGGCTGGGTATATGCCAAAGTTATATTGTCTTAAATCCTATGTTCATCCCCCCTGAAATAAATTTCAGTTTCCCAAAAATGACAAAATGAAGCCTTAAGTAAAGTAAAATTAAGTAAAGGATTACTATTCAGGAATTTGAGGTGGCTCATGGCCCCCATGTATCATTTGAATAGAGCCACCCCTGCACAGTGGACAAATCACGTCTCCACATTCAGAGCTAAAAACAAGAGTTATCTGTAGTCAACTGACACTCTTTAAAGCAGTTCCTTAAGGATCTTGAATGTGATATGTTCACAAATCAGTTCTTGACATGCAGCAGAAAGTTGAGCAAACCATTTTTGCTTCTGAAACTAATCTTGATTCACTGGAGTTTTATGAAGTTAGCATTTTAGTTGTGAATTGACTCTTTGTGTCTACATATCTAGAAAAGTTCTTGATAAAACCAAGTCACAGATGTCTCACCAATGGGGGATGTGGGTTAGGCACCCCGACCCCAAAATTCGACACCCACACTTTTCACAGCTCCCCTCCACTGCCATTTTTTAAAATAGTGTTGTGGGATGTGTCAAATCTAATGTTTAGTACATATGCCACAGGCTGCTAAAAAAAAAATGCACAGCATGTGACACTGAAGAGGATCAAAACTATTTAAAAAAATTTGTGTTGGTCAACTGTACAGCAAAATAGAACAGTATGCGCAATAGTTGACTGGTCTCAACATACAGTAGATGCATGCTTATAAACACATTTAATATTGAATTTGCTAGTTAAATTATTCCAATTACCAATACTTCTTAGACGGTTGGTAAACATTCTAAGGTAGTATGTTTTTCCAGTCATCAAGTAAATGTAACAAGATGCGGAGACAAGTGAAAGGAAGCGACCAAGAATAGACGCAACACAGTCTGAAGGTTGCAGGAAGGCCCTGAAGACTTGAGGATCATATATCATTATAAATATCACTGCTCCTTCCACGCACTACTCGGTCAGCTTCATGTTTGGGTGTGGGTGTATGTTAGTGTTGGCTTGTTCTTTAAGAAGACTTTGGGGCACA
Organism: Phycodurus eques; assembly: GCF_024500275.1. Classification (NCBI taxonomy): domain Eukaryota; kingdom Metazoa; phylum Chordata; class Actinopteri; order Syngnathiformes; family Syngnathidae; genus Phycodurus; species Phycodurus eques. Next base: position 10,891,971 of record NC_084530.1, read on the forward strand.
CGTGTCTTGTTTGTTGCTCACATGTCCGCAGCAGAAAGCCAAGCACCACCTGGCCTGCACCCACCCTTGGAAACTTCCCCTCTGGCAACAAGCCCAATTCCCCTTGGCATCCTCACTAATTCGGGACACACACGGCTCTGCTCAGGGTTCCTACGGCGAACCATCGGCTGGGTGAGGTATGGAAACAGTTTGACTTGCAGTATGCAAGAGGCACAGCTGCGTGGTTAGCTGGAGTCCAGGGAATGGTTGAGCTTAGGGAAAATATCAGGGCACGCTCAGTGTATCGCCACCAAGTTAGTTCATGTAGACAGCCCATTATATTGTTAAAGGCTATTGCAAGTGTGTCGAAGGTGGGATGGGCCAGTGTAATCATTTTTGCTAGAGGTCAGATCACTTACTACAAAAGACTTTATAAAGTGGATTTTTTTTTTTCTTTTAAGTCTACACACCCTTGTTCAAACGCGCATAACAAAATCCCCCACATGCATGTTGTAAAATGCGTTACGGTCCAATGAAACCAAAGTTGAACTTTTTGGCCACTTACTGCTCATCACCAAAAGAACACCACACCTACGGTAACGCATGGTGGTGGCAGCATCATGCCTTGGGGCTGTTTTTCTTCCGCTTCAACTTGGGCCTTAAGGGAATTATGAACAGTCGCAAATACAGTATACCAACATACGATAGTTCGAAGTTACGAATGGTGGGCAATGAATGAATACATCGGCACAAGAACTGTACTGATCTTCATTTGATTGTTTTAGATTTATGATTTATTTCAGACAACTATTTAAAGTCATTCTGACTTCACAACTATATTAATGATAGACTTTGGCACCTATGTAGGCATTTGTTTACGTCCCCGTTGTAGGAAGGGAACTCGTCGTAAATGAAGGACCCCCTGTACTGTATTATGCATCGTGCAAAGAACAGTGTTAGATTTGGGGATGTCGTCAATCATTGTCAACTGTGGGCCTGTGAAGACTCTCTGTGATTAAGGTCTATACAAATAAACTTGACTTGGCGAGTAGTAGTCGTAGGCCGAGTGTTGAGGAAGAACAGAGTAACATAAAAAAGTTACGTTTGGATTAATGTAGTTTTTTTATTATTATTATTTTCTTTTTAATGCTTTTGCACATTTTTAAATAAGGACTAATTTTTCAACTTTTTTTTTTTTTTAAACCATTTGTGTGACTGTTTCAAACACCGCTATTCTGTTACATCAGTGAATATTGGCATGACATTTTCTTTAATACTGTTATGTACATTTTGAGTTATTTTTATATCTCGAAGTGATTGTATTTGTTATTGCACTTTATTGTAGTTCTTGCTTTTTTTTCTGTTTTTGAAACCAAAATTAATAAACGAGATACCTTACCAGTAAATGCACAGCTACTTGTTTATTTTTGTTACTTTTAGTAGGTTGACATGATCATCATAAGCTTTATTACTAGGAATGTCGAGTCAGTGAATTTCAGTGATTGAGGTCCACTTTTTCAACATTGAGGCTAAATCCTCTCTTGTAGTGTAACACCGCTGCATATAATCTCGTAGTAGGTTGACGAATTATGAATCATATTACTGTCAGAAATAAACCCCCAAGGCCCCCAAATTCCTGTTAAAATGACCAACATGTCCAGCACAGTGTACTGTGCGTGTATGTAGCTCCAAGGCGCCCTCTAGCGGCAACACCCTATCATTTACCACCAAATGTGGAAACAGCACTGCACATTGAACGTTTCCTACGTGACGAGTCAAAATGGTGGCGCGATGTGCTTCGAGGAAGTCTGCCCGGATGACGGGATGAGCTAAAATGGTGGCCCACGCATAAATGAACGACTTTCCATAAGGGCTCTGTTACAAAGCGTCGTAGCCCGCGAGGAGGTGGAAACGGTCGTCAGATAGTGAATACCACTGATAGAACTCACGGGGTTTATTTGTTTGTTTTGTTGAGGTTTTTTTGCGCCACACGTTCTGACCTTATCTCTTATCTCTAGCCTACATTGTGTCAAGTGCAAGTGAGCCGACTTCATGACTGAACCACTCGCTATGGCTTCCTCCACACCAAACGAAATCATGTGCAGGTCAGAAAAGGGCGTCTGTTTGCGATATAAGGGACATCTTAAAAAGACGTGAAGAGTTTAGAAAGCTACACGCATACTGTGAATTGGTTTCATGAACGACTCAAGTTACCGGGGTTGTTGTTGTATCCGGGCAACCTGTCAACAAACACTCCATATTCTGTGCGAATGTCACCACATTATCTCGCTGCTCACTTCTGCTCTTACTGTATTTGAATTGTTTTAGTCGATGTAAGAAAATGAGATCGGAGGTGTTAGTGTCGAAGCCGCACTATGATGGCGGAGCGGTGGCTCGGGGGCTCCAGCAGGAGCGAGGGGCCCCTTTCGAGCCGTCCGCGGGCTTAGCTACCGCGGGCTTCCGCTCCGCGAAATACACCCCGGCCGAGTGGTTCTCCGGCTACGGCAGCCTCCTCCAGCAGGCCGGCGCCGACCAGCTCGCGGCCCACACCATCCAGGAAGAGTCCAGGCTCCTGCGCAAGGACACCGAGGACACCGCTGAGCAAACCCAGACCGACGGGACCCGCCTGCTGGGAGAGAGGCTGCAGGACATCCACCGCTGGAAGTCGGAGCTGCAGGAGCACATCGGCCGGCTGCTGTCCGACACGACGGCCCTGCAGGCGCTCAAGATGAGGCTGGAGAGGGCGCTGGACGCCACGGAGACTCCCTTCGCCATCGCCGTCGATAACCTGACCTGCAGGAGCCGACGACTGGGGCCGGACCTGGTCCGGGACTGTGTGGAGGAGGAGCTGCTCAAGGTCATCGCGATGCGCTTAGCTCCAATAATCCATTCGTCCATCCGTTTTCCATACAGCTTATCCTCAATAGGGTCGCGGCGAGAGGCGGGGTACGCCCTGAACTGGTCGCCAGCCAATCGCAGGGCACATAAATAATACATCAAAAAATAAAATAAATAAATGACAGCCCCACCAAACGATGCAGGGGCGTCACTAGGGTTTATGAATGGGGGAGGGGGGCTCAGCCACCACCAAATGCACAGGATGTGATCGAGGGAACATAGAACGCGAGCACAGTTTTAAAAAAAAAAAAAAAAAAAAAAAAAAAAGCTAAATAATAGACTGAGAAACTGTTTTTCAACGTGTTTTTTTTTTTTCAGATTTAACAAAGATACAATACTGTGTAAAAGTTACGTTTATAGTGTTATTTCAGTCTGGTTTTAATACAGTACACAAACACAGGAAGTATGTTATCGTTAATGGTTCATGTTCCTCCATGTCGCTGCTGTCTCCGTTTTTAACACCTCAAAGATGCGAACAAACTAAGCCAACATGGGCGACTGCCGCGTCAGCTTGAAAAGTTTGCTTGTCGGGCAGGTTAAAGTGACGCAGACACCAAACGACTGCGTACCTTTTGCATGCATGAGAAGTAATACCTCTTAAGAAACAGTCCCATTGCTCATATAGTTTCCTTAACATCGGCCGATACTACTGATTCCGATTGCCCCGGTCAGATCAGAATGACGTGGCCGCACAAGGTTAATGTGTCATTCACAGTTGTGTGTTCAAATAGGAAGTGGACTTGATCAGGAGTGTACAGGCCCTTCTGAAGAGAACCATTGCCCAGGTTGCTACTCAGATCAAGTGAGTAATGGCACTAACTTGCAACATTTCTAGCAGCAATAGCATAAAACTGTGTGGGTGCGTGATGGGAATTTGGACAGGAGGCAGGAAAAATGAGAAAGCAGACGTAGCTGAAAAGTATCACTTAAGGTTATGGTATTCCAAAATATTATTAGTGCTGGTTGTTTTCTCTTAAAAAAACAAAAAAAACAAATTGTTGTAGTCTTGTTTAAATCATTATTTCGATGTTTGATAACTTGAAAAAGCAACATTTAATAGAGGAGAAAATCAAACAAAAAATCTGAAGTGACTTTCATCCTTTGGGCTTTGTGTGTCAGGTTGAACAGCGATGCCAAGCAGTCGTTGGAGTTTGACTGGTCAGATAAGTACGAGGCCTATGCCTTGGACCTCCAATGTGGTAGATTCACTAACAAGAGTACAGATACACAGCACCACACCATTTCAGCCGCCATGGTGGAGCAGTGAGTAATGCAGCGCATAGAATTAACCATTAACCAGAATTGACCAGCGCCATGAATGTTCCTTTGTCCTTATAGGATGTCTAACGTCCCTTCATGGATAAAGTTCACACAAGGCAACCTCAACAGGGCCTTCCGGGAGGAACAGGCCACTAAGGATCTCAGGCTAGAGCATAGTTTGGATCAGACTATTTGGGGCCACAACAAACAGCATCCCGGGGTTACTAACTGTTGTGTGTGTTTGTGTGTGTCAGTGAGTTGGGGCAGCAGGTGCTACTGGACACCACTAAGGACCTGAGAGTCCAATGCTCCAATGTGGACCAAGCCTTCCTACAACGCTGTGCAGAACAGATGGATGCCAAGATCCAGCTAGAGATGCAGTTCAAGCAGGTCAACGCGCACGCACACGCACACACACACACACACACACACACACACACACACACACACACACACACACACACTGACAGACAAGAGCACACTGAGACACACTGAGTTTTGGCAGTATATGGGCAGTCTGAGCCAGCATGGACTTCTCTGCCAGCTTAAACACTTGTCGGGACTGATTGACATTTACATTCCAATATTTGTTTCATTAAATTGTTTTGTTTTGCTATTGTTTTAGTGCGGGTTGATATAATTTAAATTAGCAATGGGACTGTTTCTTAAACCAATCAGATTTCCAACTCGCTTCAGAAGTGCCAGCTGGCTGGCTGTCGATGACGTCAGCATTTCCCCTCTAATTGGTCGGTCAGAGCAAAACCTGTTACAGCCAGCTTCGACGAGCAAAACACATCTGTGGCAGTCTGTACACTTTCATACATTTTATAATCAACATCTTTGGTGAGCAGTGTTGCCACAGTTACCTTGAAAAAGTAACTTTGTTACTTGACTGATTACTTGAGCTTAAATGAACCAATACTGTCCTTGAGTCAAATTGGCAACCACGAATCGTGATACGAATCGAATTGTTGCTAAAACGAATCGTGATACCACGTAGGGGGGCACAGTTCATGCTGTTGTATTTTGTTTTTGTGTAGTATTGATGGTTTCTATAATTGCGACATGATGTGGTGATATTAAGGGGTGGATTTAAGTCCCTACCCTACTGAAGGCCCACTTACTAAAGGCACGGCTCAACACTGCGTTTCGGATTTTTATTGTGTGTGTTGCGTCCGTGTGCAGACCTTGGAGCAGATTGGAGCTCAGGAGAGAAACATTGTGGCTCTGCAGAAGGCCATCGACGATAAAGATGCCCCGCAGAGAGTGGCTGAGTCCAGGCTGTACCGCCACTATCTGAGACCCAACATGGAGCTCTGCAGGGATGAACCCCAGATGAGGTACTCGCACATACACAAATTTACACAAAGACACACAACCTTTATATGCTGTCTCACATATCCGGTTTCCTGCCTGAGTACAGTTTGGAAGGGGAGGTGAGGGAGATTAATGCCACCCTGGCATCTCTGCAGCAGCAGCTGAGCGATGCCCGCAGCTCACTGTCCCAACTGGAGGAGACCCGCATGGCGCTCGAGAAGGACATTATGTGTAAATCCCACTCACTATTCATCGAAAGAGAGAAATGCATGAATCAACGCAAATTGTATCCGACAATCTCCACACTCTCTGGCTACTGAACAAATCATGTTTGCTTTGATGTGGCTCTTTTAAAAGAGTCGTGGATTGTATGTAGTGGGTTTATTTTCCATTTGCAGTGTTAGGAACCGCAACCATATACTCATTACCGAAGATGGGCCGATGTACACTGCACTGCCTTTAAAAAGTCACTCATATTTATTTGTTGGACCGCCTTAAGCCGAATGATAGAATTCATTAATCCGGAGATCATTTCAACAAGCATATGAAGGTCCGAACTTTTATTTCCAAACAGAACTACATTTCAGCACATTGGGCTTAAGGTGTGAACTCTGGGTGGTCACTCATGTTTCAAAATGAAAGTATGTTCCATGCTCCCACTCTCTGAACCCAGAACCCCTCTTCACTCTTTGAGCCCAAGTGAGCTAAGAATATGTCTGTGGGGTCAGGAAAGAAAGAGTTCAGTTTTCATCATTGTTACACTTCGACCTGACCCAATAGCAAGCCCTGATCTTAACTAATAATTTATCAGCACTTGTTACCCTGGTGCACCCAATACTCTGGAACAGTGTCAAATTCCAATACTGTTGCGCCGTGCCGCCTCATATTTCATATACAAAAATAAAATAAAGATCTTTTCATGGGACAACAGAGAAATATCACTTTTGGTACAATGGACTGTACTACATAATGGGCACAACTTGTAAAACAGTATAAACTCGCACCCACATTCACACCGTCACTGAGTGGGAAGTGAACCCACGCTGCCTGCACCAAAGTCATGCGAGTGTACCACTACACTCCCCCTACGCCGTCAGTGACTATATATATATATTTGAATGTGCCCCACAGATGCTCTAGACATAGCCAGTCCATCACATTCATTGCTCACTCAATTAACTGTAGCTGCTGGCTGTACTTGTGCAGCCCCACACCATTACGCTCCAAACAACATGCATGATAAAAGGCAAGATACACTTTTCTTTGGACTTAATTTAATTTGTAATAATATATAATCTTTTTTTAAGATAATCATGGGATTTGTAATAATGTATCATCTTTTTTAAGATCCTTTGACAGTTCTTTGCCATGAGGCACCATATTGAAATACCATTGACGAGTACACGAGTGTGAGAGTTTCATCCACTTGCTCCTCATTCACAACTGACAACTTGCAACACTATCGAACCACATGATATCAGGGAGGAAAAATGGAAAATTGGGCCTGATTTTGATGTTTTCACTTTGGGGGTGTAACTTTTTTTTTTTTGCCAGCGGTTTAGAGAATGGCTGTATGAGTTATTTTGAGGGCAAAGTCAATTTTCACTGACATACAAGCTGTACACTGACTTCATCATAGCAAAGGATCAATTACTCCAGTGTTGTCCAGTCAAAAGCTATCATAACATATTTACAAAAATATGAGGGGTGCACTCAGTTTTGTGAGGTACTATTACAATATTAGTAGTGTTTATTGTTGCAGGTTTTTAATTGGACACTCGTGAAGTTATGCCATGTCTCTTAAGGAATGAGAAGGATGAGTGCTGTTATTGCATACATTTGTGTTATCTGTATCGGTTTTAGTAATCTGTTACAAAGAATTATTTGTTACTCAAATGGTACCTTTTGGACAATAAGCAGCGACATATTTTTTTCTCGATGAAGATGTCATTTATTTTTACAATACGTTACAGCAGCCTTTTGGTCTTCATAAATATCAATGTTTTCGATTATCATGTGCAGGAAGAACTAAGTGGGTAAGTGTCAGAGCTTTCCATGAAATGTGAATTATGTGTTATCAAAAACAATTTAGTCCTGTAGGTGAAACAAGAGTAGTGCTTATCTGTGTGTTTTTCTCTGCTAGTATTGTTTTTTTTTTTTTTTTAGTTTTCTGGTTGATATTAATGTAATTTTAAGTCTTTCAATAATTACCACATAATCGAGTCTCGTCTTTTTTTCTTTTTTTTTTTTTTTTTTGCGGTGGTTAAATGGAGCAGCCTTCAACAAAATAAAGCCAATTTGCCATCGAATGAAAGCAGTTTTGAGGCTGATTTATAGTGGGGCTTATTTACTACACTAGAGGGAGCGCTTGAGTCTCATTTCCCTGGGATTCATCACAGGGATTCATCCCAATTGCATGTTCGTTGACTAAGCGAAGTGTCAAATATGCATTGAAATAGCAAAAATGTTTTACGTATTATTTGCACAATTTACTAAGACATTAAAAAAATGGACATTAAGTACATCTGAAATTCTATACAGGGAAGTATCAACCATTCTGCCTTTCCAGAGATAAGAAGTTAATGCTGTTTTAGTTGACACTACCAGTGAGATTCATATCTGTTATGCCACCGTGTTTGCTGCAGTGGTGACGAACTGCAACTGTTTTAAGCTGAATAATTCCCAACTTTGCCTATTATTCAAATACAGCGCAACTCAAGGCCCCGGGGAACAGGTCCGCCTTGCTGCATCATTTTATGTGGCCTGCGAAAGCAAATTGTGTAAAATTGTCTTGGAATGAATATTTACATTCATATTTTGCAAGCATTTTTTTTTGTTACCAAACCCCGTTTTTACAGTCTATTAAACAACAGTTGAACATATTATCATAACTGCTATATATATGACTTCTGATTTCAAAACTAGTTTATCAGGAATTTGTTGTGTAAAACCTGTGTGAACTGTGACACCCCTATCCTACAGTATTAGAAACACAGTGGTACACTGCATGTCTTACAAGGTTTGATGTGTACAAATACTTGTTTACGACTTGAAGATTTGGTGAAAATGTTTCCCCATCACGGCTTTCAATAGGAGACCGTCCAGCTGTATTTGTAGGGTTTACATCAGTGGAGGTGGTGCCATGACTAAGGAGCTTATGAAACTGAATTTCATTGAAAGGGAAACAAACAAACAAAAAATCTGTTACTGGCGAGCACATCAGACTCGACTCTTGAGGACAACTCTCTCCGCCACTAGTGTCATTGTAGTGTGCCAAGACCCCTGGGGTGATCGTGTGCGTGTTAACATCGTGTATCGTGGCGTGTACCTTGTGTGTGTTTTTGTCATTGTGTGAGGTAAACACGTACCCGGGAAGTTAAGTAGCATTTAAATTTTCACCAGTGTGATTTAGTAACTATGATTGAGGACTGCAGGACATGATAGGAGCACATATGGGAGTACATGGAAATTGTCAAAAATATGGACTTGTATAAGTTAACACACTCACGTGTCCTCCAGACCATGTGACCATTCTGAAAAGAGGGGAGGACCCTTGAACTTCCTGCAGTCAAATGCATTAATATGCACATACAATCTGAAGAGGTACCAATAGGCACACAACTGAAACAAAAATACAAATACATAATATTTTAATGTTTCACTGTGGCAGACCTTTTGCAAGTAAAACAAGTTGAACACGTGCGAATAAATTGAATGAGGATAATGGGAGGGATGGATAAAATGGTCCATCTGAGGGAGTGACAAAAGAGGAAAGAGGGAGGGAAATGTGGAGACGAGAGGGACAGAAGGAGCAAAAGTCATTGCTTTTTTTCCATGCAGTGCTCCCTCACTCCTTTCCTCCCAGCGACTCCCAAGTGAGAACAACAGATAAGGTGAGTTCCTCTTCATCAATTTCTGCTCTTGAAAAGATTTTATCAGGTGAGTTCCTCTTAATCCTATCTGTTCTTGAATCGATTTTTCCTGATAGTTCTGTTGCAGCAGCAGGGACTTTGCACTTGTTTCAGCTCTTAGCGAACTTGACACAAACGTTTGTTGAATGATGCTTTCCCTACAGCAAACGAAATGATGGTGCAGGACAGCATACATGCAGGTTATCCACAAGTGTAATAGACGTATATTATAGAATCTGAACCCACCTCAGTATCACCCTTCCTATCTATAAGAGGAAAAAGCTTTCAGGGTGATTTATAATTGCTGATAGACCAGATTTCTTCGAAAGATACATACCTGATGTTGACAACATTTAGACGATGGTGTTTGTTTGCTTTTGTGTCTGCTGGCTGAATCCATGCAGCCAAACTTGAGGGTTTGCGGAAAACCAAACATTTTCTTTGGCTGGATGGACGGGCTACTTTTAGCTCTGTTAAACCCTCTTACGCCGATTGGTTCAAACTTTGAACCATTTCTCAACATTCTCACTGTCCTTCAGATCACTTTAAGTATCAATTAAAAAAGCTAAATAAAACGACCCATAAACTCTGAATGCCACATTAGGGAAAGAAGAGCAATTTCTAATTATATGCTTTGTCAAAGGAAGGAATGTCAATAGGGCTTTGCATGATTTAAAGGAATTTTGTGGTGTGTTTTTTTATTCTGGAGTTGCTCCTTCACATTCCATAACTCTTCACCTAATGTGACACTTCTTCTCTTTTCGTAACCATCCCTTTCCCTCCTCTAGGATGCTGTTCTTCAGCTCCCTATCCACCATCTTCCTGCTGCTGCTTCTCTACCCCTCTGAGCTGCCTGCACAGGAGGTGAAACTGCGGCTTGCAGGTACAGGCAGCCGCGACGCCAACGAAGGGCGTCTGGAGGTGTTCTACAATGGCGTTTGGGGCACAGTGTGTGACGACCAGGTGGATCTGAACCTGGCTAATGTGGTGTGCAGACAGCTAGGCTTTCAACACAGTTTAACCTGGGCGCACAGTACCAAGTTTGGTCAGGGACAAGGTATGTCCCACCCAGTACTGAGATATTTTTCCAATACAGTTCGTGTGTAACTGTCTCCCCACGCTGTCTGTTGTCTAGGTCAGATCTGGTTGGACAATGTCAACTGCAGAGGCACCGAGCGCTCTATCGCAGAATGCGGCTCCAATGGCTGGGGAGTCCATGACTGTACCCATGCTGAGGACCTGGGGATCATTTGTAGCCCCTTAAGGAGCAATGGCGCTTCAGCAGGGGAGGCCCCTTCCTCCTCCAGACATGTGCAGGGACAACCAAGACAGAGAACCCCGCAACGACCAGCTCCGCCACCAGTCTCATCTTACACTCCCTCTTCTCTCAGTCGAGGCCACGAGATCGCCCTCAACCGCAACACGCCGTCTTCGCGCCGCAACAGGATCTCGCCGCAGGAGAACGGCCACGAGATACAGATCCCACGAAGGTATAGAGGGCCAAACACATCCACATGGGCAGCAGGTATCGTCGCAGCCGGCAAGCAGTACCAGCCAAAGGCGGGAGGAGGAGACGCCGAGAAGAGGACCACCTGCATCGAGGCGCCAGGCTGAGAGACAGTCGAACAGGCAGACATATTCCCCGACCCAGTCTGAGAGGTATCAGCCAGATAGCGGGAACCATATTGAACCAGACCCTGTTTATCCAGATATGGGACTGGAGATGGATACACAGTACATCCAGGTAAAACATACATACTAACATATACTCTCAGAGAAATGGCACATTTAGAGTACAGCGGCCTGCCATGAGGGTCAAGATACTGTTTCGGGGCCCTTGACATTTTTACACCTTTTGGCCGAATTGTCCACTAATTCAACCCGTGGGACCCATTAGTGCAGATTGTATTTGAGGGACAGAAATGGATTACTACTGTATGCCGATTTCGGACAATGTAGAATCAAAAAGCACTCAACAGATCAAAGTATTCCACTTAAAGCTCACGTATGTTCTGATACATCCATGCATACGTCTTTGAGGCCAATTAGCGTCTAATTAGAGACAATTATGAAATCATTTAGACTTGAGAGACAATACGTTCATCATTTGTGTTTAACTTCTTTCAAATCCATCATCCTGTTTTAGGTTGACATAAAAGCCCTTGTTGAGGATTTAAAAAAAAAAAAAAAAACTATAGATCCTCAGTCAATCTTTTTATAAATGTTTCCAGAGTTCTGACAGTGTTCAGCTGGCTGAGGCCCGACTACGGGCTGTGCTATCCGGCAGCCGCGGCGGTCTGGTGACCGAGGGAGTGCTGGAAGTGAAGCATGCTGGGAAATGGCGTCATGTGTGCAGTCACGGCTGGGACCTCAGCAGCAGCCGCGTCGTCTGTGGCATGTTGGGATTCCCTTCTGCCGAGGCGTTTGATCAAAACGCCTACAGGTGAGTGACTCAGTGTGTGCGTGTGCGTGTGTGTGTGTCTGTCTGTGCTTGTGTCTCTATGTGTGTGAGAGCATGCACGTGCGCAGACACACACAGAGACAGGCTATGAAAGGGATGGAAAAGTGTGGTCGTAGACACTTCCTTTTGCGGACTCGTAGCTCCCGTGCCTGAATCGCTGTTCCATCCTTCTCTGGGATGGTAACCACAACTGCTACCGTTAGTACGACCACACTTGGCATGACTCGTCCACTGCGGCATTAGCCAAAGCCAACTGTCCACCAGGACTGTCTGGCCCATTGGCTGACTGGGCCTCAACGCAGGCCTTAATAATAATAATCTAAGGGAGTGTGCTATCAATGTCTGACCCAGAATAATTTAAAAAAAAAAAAAAAAAAACATTCTCACGATGTGTAGCTTACTATATGTTTGTTAACTCATTTAATTAAGACATTTTCAACTTTGGAGCAAATGTAACACTATAAGCGGTTAAGCTCCGGAACCCCTACTACCCCTGCAAAGAAGTTTTAGCCTCATATTGGGAAAACACCTGCATTTGGTAACTTATATTTAAGTCAGAATGTCCACCATAACTTGAAACAGTGCTGCCCTAATGTGACATTATTATTATCATAAATGTGAATGTACATAATGATGTTTACTATATGAAAGTAAAAGTAACTTTTGTAATGCCAGACAAGGAAAATTCTGCTGTTAAAATTGATGAGCCGCCTACAAAAGGATGACACAGTGCAGTTGGAACCATTTGATTTGTTGTGTTTCACAAATTGCATTTGTAATTTACAGAAAAGCTGCAGTGGTTTACAAAACTACATGACAAAATTCAGACACATTTAGCTTCCAGTATTGACAGAATGAAAACCAAAAGGTCTTATTTGCAAACACGGTCTCGTCCATAGGTGAATTTGATCCCCATGAATGCAACTCTTCTATCTAACTTCAAACTCACTTTAGACTTCCTAACGCAAACCCCAACACACAAATGCTAATACCCCCCCCACCACAGAAAAGCATCTTACAAGGCTTTACGTAAACCAAATGCACACAAATACATGTGCCAACGTGAACATGCAAACAGTCCCCCGTGTGGCTGCCCACAGAGGTCTTTTTCTAGCCTGGCTAGCAGCACAACCAGACTGACCGCTGGTCTGCACTTGTGCCATCTGTCTCCAATAATTACCCCTTGTCCTTGTCCTGCTCAGCGGCTTGCCAGCAGGACACGTCTAGCACCAATGACCATCCCTCTCTTAACTTCCATCAAAAGCACTATAGAAAATGGATGGATGGAAGAACGTCTTCACAGCTGATCTAGCATGATGACGAGGTTTTACAAAATGTTCTACGCTCTTTTACGAAAGGTCTGCTCAATTTCCTTTTCTGTAATACAGATCAATATGTCATCAATTTAATGTTTAAAGCATGGAAATAAATGTGGAAAAAGACACTGAAAAATGTCAGCCGGAAGGACTGATGGTTCTCCACTGCGTGCTGTGCACCCGATACCTGGGCCTTCAATGGGGGGACTTACCCGGCTCGCCTCTTAAAAGCAATTATAGAAACCTACAATCAGGAATCCCAGACCTCCGCTATTTAGAAGAATTCGACTACTTATAATTTGTTTTTATTTTTTCAAATCCGCCTGAACAAAAGTAGCGGATCAGTGAGACGGGGCCTGAGAAACTCCGTGCCCTCAAAGTCACATGCAGGGCCTCCGCATCTAGCCGAATAGTTTTGGATCGGGAAACTTTGTTCGCAATCGCCCCACAGTCCCCCACGCCGACCCCCGTCGGGAAAATGCCCCCCACACCCTTACTCCCGTCTACAAATAGTGTCCTCTTTTTTTTCTTCTTCTTCCGTGCTCTGTACAATACTATACAAAAAACAACACACGACAGAATCATCGGAAGCAGTTCAGAATCAATATTGATCTGAACATAACAAAACCAGAAAACATTTCAATAAAATGCATCATACTCACCAGCGATGCTGATTATCAAATGTATTAAAGTGTGCTGATTGCTACAGATGTGTTTTGGTGTCTTGTTGGCTGTAACAAATTTTGCACTGACCAACCAATCGGGGGGGAGGAATGCTGACGTCACTGACAGCCAGCCCTAGGATGAATTTGAAATCGGATTCATTCACGAAGCAGTCCCATTGCTAATATAATTTAAGCGCGACTGATTCCGAAGGCCCTGGACAGATCAGACTGACATGGCAGCACAGACAGGCTGAAATCTGACTGGGCAAAATAATCTAACATCCATGTACTTGTACTGGAAGCAGCCCAGCCAAGAGAAACTCTACCAAATGAAGAAAATAGTCTGTTGGGAATACATGATTACAATTTCATGAAACTAATTTCAGCATTTAGGGTGTTAATGTAGCTCAGTGCTTCTGATAGTGTTTAGTCCAGCCGAGATGGCTTTCCTGGCTCTTTCGGCTCAACTCATCACAGCTCTGTATTGCATTGGCAAAAGCATGCGCTACCAGCTACTACATCTCGTACCTGCTCACCCAGGGTTCCAAGTGTGCTGACCAGATACTGTATGGGTGACATAAAGCACTGCTGGTTGAAAGGCAGATTTGTTGCTGTCATTGTACCTTTCGGCCAGAAACGACAGAAATTACACACGTGCTAACGTTAGCTCACCCCGTCTCTCTGGACGCTGCAGTATTAAACTCCACAGTCTCCATCTTGCTGCAGCGCTCCATTTGTCTGTCCTGCAGCCCCATTGGGAGAAGGAGACGGGCAGTTGTTTTTGTTTGTCAGTTGTCTCACTCTGACTGGTGACGGAGCTCGTATAAAACCCTTAAGGCACTTTTCAAGGAGAATGCAGCATTCAGCAGTGGATACGTTTTTGCAAGCTGTCAGGTCAACCGGTTGTAAACAGATGAAGTAAGACTTTCTTGTTGCGCTAACTTTGTTTTGGGCCAAAAAGCACAAAATGAGTCTTCTGGTGGCATGTGGTTAAGTTGGTCAAGTTATTTGAGATCAATATTTTTTTGACCGTCACACTGACACTCCCAATTTTGAGGGCTTGTGACTTGGGGAATAATAAACTTACTGAATTTGACTTTGAGTTCTTCGAAGTATTCTGATGGCTTATTCCACAGTTGTGACACCTTCGGGCTGACTGACCGAATGGGTTGTTGTGAAATTGGAGGGAATTAAAACAAACACCCACGATTGTCACCTTGTCAGGATGAACAGCGATCCTGTAAGTTTTCCTTTAATGCTACCTTCAAACAAGAGTGTCATTGTACATCACTACCTTCTCTTATGTGGGATTTATATTACATGTCCATTTGAGGAGCTTTAATTACAGACTAAGAGTTCCTTTAATGCAGACAATTCTAAATGAACAACCTGGCTGTTGGCTCAGTGTTAGGTGGTTGTTGTTTTTCTCTGTTTTTTGGGGTGGATTTGGTCTTATTTGCTATCAACCCCTCCCCACCCACCCAGCCTTGCAATGCTTACAAAAAGTGGAATGCCAGACAATTGAGTTCACACTTTCTTTTATCACATCCATAATATTTTTTTAGTTCCCCTCTCATCTTGCTTTCCCCTTTTACGTGAATCATGCTAAATTGAATATTCTGTAAAAAGGACCTGATTAAGACCTTTGCGAGTTTGCTGTCTCTGGTGCGTGCGTGCATGGAGTCAATCAGACCTGTCACCACTTGACACAGCCAATTGTTCCTTTCAGGCAGCTTCATGCTAACACAACATAATAACAGGTTATTGCTTCTCTTTTGACAGCTTCTCTTTCCAATCTTGCTTTTGGGATTGTGTGGTCAGGGTTTGCATATAAGAATACTGCATCCAGCCTTCTTCAAGTTCAAAAATAAGAAACACTTCATTGCTGAGGCTGTCATTCTCGTCCTTTTCTCCAAATCTCCTACAGGACAACGACCTCCACACGGAATATATTGAGACTTGAACCCAAAATAGCGCGCTTTTTCTGAGGTTGGGCAAATCCTATTAAAAGTTTAGAGAGAGACTTACATCACCCGCCTCTTGTTTCCAGGCATGCAGTCATGACGCTGGGTAATCATGTCACTTTGAGCTTTTAAGGCTTTTTAAAAGAGGCGGCGACAGAGGGAAAGTTGATATGTATGTGCATATTTCCACGTCTGCTGTGTGAACCAACATGCTACTGCTCGAGTCAACCGCACAGCAGACACTGCCAAGCACAGCAGGCAATTATACGGGTGACTCTCACCTCCTCCTCCCCACTAACCTCACCCATCAGAACCCCGTGAACTAACTCCCCTTTACTGTCTTGTTGCTTCACTGAGTTGTGAAGCGTCTTCAACAGCGCTCATAGGCTGATGCCACAAAAAGTACTTTCTGGAATTAGTATGTAACAAAAGTAAAGTCATTACAGTATGCAGTACTTTGCAAAAGCTTTGGGCCATTGCTAACCTAGTTGTTTTAATTAACTTTTCAGAAGAGTCATATAGTTAGCACCAAAAATACAAAACCAATTTCTAGAGGGTTGGTACAGTATGGACACATGGACCAAGGGGGGACCCATTTGGTGAAGATCTGGCTAGAGGAGTTTATCATCACTATTTAAGTCACAATGATATCAATGGAATCGCCCACCCCGCAAAACATAATGGCATTACAGTTCATCATCCTCCAATCAGTAATACAAAAACATCCATCAATCCATTTTTGATATTGATTTGCTTGTCCTTATTAGGGTTAGGGTGACCTGGAGCCTATCCCAGCAGACTTTAGACGACAGGTGGGGTAAAACCTGGACTGGTTGCCAGCCAATCGCAGGACACGTATAGAGAAACAATCATTTACACTCACATTCACACCTATGGACAATTTAAAGTCTTCAATTAACTAACATGCATGTTGTTTTGCAATGGGGGTCCAGAGGGCCCAAAGAAAATCCATACAAGCACAGGGAGAACCTCATACAAAAACAAATACAATGCCCTGCAATGATTTTTGTTTTTTCTATTTTTGCTGTGACTGTCTAGTTATATCTGCTCATTGCTAAAACATCAAATCTTTTGCACAGTACTTTACAGAACAGGTCTCAAGGTGTCAGCGCCATCACAGCATCAAAAGAGTTTGTCAGCATCGGAATTCCGGATTTAGTAACAGGCACGATCCAGCTCCCACTTTAGTTTGCCCAATATTTACATTTGCATCACTGCTCTGGTGGTGCAGGTAAGCAACTCTCCGTCTGAAGTATACACTTGTGTCTGTACTCGGCGTTCTGACTCACTGAATTCACAAAGGATGTCCGTGAGGCTGCACCTGCTTGTGGTCACACTGGTTGGGGCAAGTGGTCAGCTTTGGTGTGAGCGTGCGTGACAAAGTGACACCTTCCAAGCTCTCTCTGGCTTGTGAAACTTTATGTATCTTGATCGTTCCCTTTTTCAACCCTTGTCAGTTTTAGCTCAGCGTGCATGTTCGAGGACACAAACGTTGGACCTAATTTTCCAAAATATGCGTTTAAATAAATGAATATGAGATCATATTGGCTAGTGTGTGTAGACTTTTGTCCTCTACTGTATAACTCATGTTCACACATCTTTTTACATTTTAAAATCCCAAATGGATGCCCCAAACATTCCTCCATGTACATTAATAACATGCAAAAATGCATGACAGGAAACATTTGGAAAAGAAATATTGTAGTTCATCCACAAATGCAGACAATTGCAAAAGTGCCTCGTAAGGATGAAACAAGGATGATTGAGAATTGTCGTGCGGGCTCCAGGGAGGAGATCAGACAGTGTTTTGTTCTGTCTACTGGATATCAAACTAAATAGTTCAAGAGCATCCAGTTGCTTACTTCTTTGTAGTATCATTCTAAAGTTTCATTCGAATACATTTACTAGATGCTGTTTTCTTTCAGGAAACTGTGGGACTCCAAACTAGCAGATTCATCATCCAGGTAAACTCAGTTCTTATACAAGCGCAACATTCACGCATGCCTGCACTTTACAACCAACCTTCCTTCTCAGACTGGGAACACAGATCACCAAGAAGGCCTACTGGGTGGAGAAGGTGCAGTGTCAGGGAGTGGAGGTCTCCTTGTCACAGTGCCAGGCTCAGCTGTCCCTCCGCAGGAGAGACGGTCCGTGCGCGGGGGGCATGCACGCTGTCGTCCGCTGTGTCCCTGGAGCACAGTTTGCACGCAACGGCCGAAGATATGCATCCCCCATGTCGGTCAGTTCGGGATCTTAATCTCTTTATTAGAAGCAGTGAAATAATTGTAATTGATGGAATATACTGTATATACGAGGTTACAAATTACACTCCACACCTCATGAGTTGCAATGCAATACAACACTTTTACATTTTTACTTTTGAATGATGCTGTCAGAGAAATCATATTTAACAGTGTTTATTATTGTAGTTTTTTTGCATTTCATCATTCCAAAATTTGTACAAAATATTTGTATTTATTTCATGAGCAAGTGGCAGAGTGTCCAAGTATTACAAAGCTCTCAATGTGACGCAGTGCCGTTCCTTGCCACTGTAAACTGGTACAGTCCTACTGAGTGCCTTTAATGTGTGTATAGTTCATTTGTTTGGCGCTTGCATTTGAAAAGTACAACATCCTTGCTGAAGGGCCCCTCTATTGAGTAAAATATATATATTTTTTGTCTTCAGTTTAGCTTTGGGTTAAACCACAAAGAGGGTTTCGAGAGAACATGCAAACAAACATCAAAAATAAGTGAACTAAAGAATGACCATAGAAATGGAAAACTCAACATTCTAAAATAAAAAAAGGATCCAAACATGCTTCAAAACAGCAAATGTTTACTCACTCTGCCCTTCCTACCAGAGTAATGTGCGTCTAAAGGCGGGGGCCCGCCTTGGCGAGGGCCGCGTGGAGGTTCTGAAAGAGGGCAAATGGGGCACTGTGGCAGACCACCTGTGGGATATCACCGATGCAAGCGTTGTCTGCAGAGAGCTGGGCTTCGGAACGGCCAAGGAGGCCCTGACCAGAGCCCAGCTGGGAGAGGGTGAGACAACACACACAACATGTACAGAGCGTAACACTTACAGTATGTGTATAAGCATCTTTATTACAAAGGTTTGTACCATATAGTCTTCTGCTTTGTAAGAGGGGCAGCCAAAAAGTAATGAGCCCAGTTGAATTAAATCTATTCACAATTGAATTTCTGGGGAAGATTTTCACGGCTTTTAGTTTAAATACTTCCATCCATCCATCCTTTTTCTGTACCGGGCGCGCTGGAGCCTATCCCAGCTATCTTCGGGCGAGAGGCGGGGCGCACCCTGAACTGGTCGCCAGCCAATCGCAGCGTTTAAATACTTGTTCGATTTTTATTTATTATTTTTTTAAGTTTAATTTAAACCTGTCCTCTTCCTGTTAGCTATTTTTGGAAATGACGTCATTGTTGGACGCCGGTCAGAAGTAGAAAGCAGTGATTTCATTTCTTGCTTTGGAAGGGGAACCACCACTTAACATTTTCAAAAAGTTGCAAAATACATATAGGGAAGATGCAAAAGGTTACAGCACCATCAAAAAACGGCTGTCCCGGATCAAAGGTGAAGACCAACTAAACTTGTGAAGTCATCCCTTCCTTTGGCTGGTCAGCCATAACCCACCCTGCATACTCACCTGATCTGGCACCATCAGATTATCACCTTTTTGGACCTTTAAAAGAAGAAGTTAGGGGTCGGCACTTCTGTGATGATGAACAATTGAAGCAAGCTGGAAAAAACTGGTTAAAAGTGGAGACCTTAATCATTTTACAAGGCCAGCGTACATGTCCTTGTTCATCGATAGACAGTCGGTGTTGAGAAAAATGGAGATTATATTGAAAAGTCGTGATGAAATCCCCAGTTATTGGGCTTTATTGCCTTTCTATTGCAATAAATAAAGCTAGAGGAAAATTGGGCTCATTATATCATTATATTCGGTTCATAGCCTTCATCGACTTTCTAGGTTGCTTGTTCGACAGGATTAGAAGGAAGCAGGAGTCAATCCCATCTGATTCAGACAACCATTCTCACTCACATTCACACCTATAAGAAAATTAAAGGCTACAATAAACCCAGCATGCATGTTTTTGGACTGTGGGTGGAAAGAACTGAGCATAACCAAGATTCAACAATATTCCTTCTTTGATGCTGCAGTGCTAATTTGTGTGCTGTGCGACTTTCTTTCTAAAACCATGAAACCAGGCTTTCCGAAGTTATTTGCAATTACATTTTTGACAAGCAACATACAGTACAGTATATATTTTAAAATAATCATTTCTGTTTAAAGCACTATATTAAAGTAATACTAACTATTATAGCATGGTGAACGTCACTGTGTCTGCATGGCACACGTGCTCTGCTGTTGACACTACATTTGCCCATAATTTTAGAGTGGTTATGGTTAGGGCGTTAGGGTTAGGGCATATTATTATCATTCATTAATTTCAAGAAAAAGATTTAAGCAATGCCAAAATATTTAGTTTTTCGACGAATTACAGTTCACTACTTCTGTCTGAATTCCCATGAGAACGGGGTCAGAATAAAAAGCAATGAGTCTAAATGTGAGCTTCTAAATAGTCTGATGCAGAATTCCGAGTACTCTGGACCCAAGTAGACAAATAAACTCTGACAAAATGTTTACAGCTACACTGCCGCTTGTATCTGACAAGCTGATGGTTGACTACATCTACCCATGACCAGTTGTTTGACCAGCGGAACAGCTCGAGCTCACAATGGCGTACAGTACATACACATTATCTTGGTATTGCTTCTGTTGTGGCCCTGCAATTGTCGAACAAAAACAATTTCAAACATTTTCCAAGCAAATGGGCCTCACTTCCACAAGCTGAGATACTGTCCATTTTTCTCACCCTACTTCTGCTGCGATTAAGTTAATTTCCTGCCATTATCTTTCTGCCCCAATGAGAACATAGCATGACCCGTAAGGGTGGCTGCATTTGCCTCTCTCCACTTGCATTAATGAAGTAATTCATGGAAGCCTTTAAGGGTTCTTAAAGTAGGTGCTGTGCTTGTGTTATGTCTAAATAATGACTGTGGTAAATGTCACAGCAGACCGATGCCGGTTTAAATGTTTCTCGACAAAGTTCAGGCCAATCCAGCCATGTCGCACAAACACAGGAGAGCGGTCTGGGCTGGAGTTCTGGGAGGGCTCGTGGGTGGTGCAGTTTGAGAAGAGTGACCTGACTCAAGGCTTGGTGACATCAGTGGCTATTTGAGTGAAAAAATAAAGAGCTTAATAAAACTTTGCTCTCATACACCTTCAGAGACTTCAGCAAGTTCAAAGATTTTTGGCTGTGGTGAGCAGGATGGAGTGTGCAGTAATTTGGACAAAAGCCGCTCTCTCGTACAGGCCACATCAGAGGTCTAAGCATGCTGTCGGGACTTTTAATCGCAATACATATCCGTACAGCTGTGATACAGTTGACATTTGACAGTGTATTAGGTTATGTGTTGTAAACTAACCAGCAGTTTTGCACATTCTCATGAAAAAGTTCCAACGTTGACAATTCCCGGAATTTTGCCATCCTAGGTTCCGGTCCCATCCACATGAACAGTGTACAGTGCACAGGCAGGGAGAGCTCCCTAACAGAATGCACATCCAAACCGGTGCCGCTCTACACCATCAAGCATAGCCAAGATGTGGCGGTGCGCTGCAATGTCCCCTACACTGGCACACAGACCACGGTGAGACACACGTCCGCAAGTTACACGGGCCAATCTACGGCAGTGTTCAGTCATGCAAAGCGTATTCTTTGCTTTCAGGTGAGACTGGCAGGAGGCAGAGACAAATCCGAGGGCCGCGTGGAGGTGTGGATGGAGGTCGGAGGAGTGAAGCGCTGGGGCTCTGTCTGCAGCGAGAACTGGGGCATCAACGAGGCCATGGTGGTGTGCCGACAGCTCGGCTTGGGTTTCGCCTCCAGAGCTCACCAGGTGATCAGCTCTATCAATATGCATAATATCTTCTATCGCCCTTTGCGTCACTCCCTTTTTTGGCCTTTATCCTGCTTACTCCCACATTTCCCTTTCCTCTGAGCTGCTGTTTGTGTGTCTGTGCTGTGTTATTACCGAGGCCTGAGGTAATTATAGGCTTCTCGAAGGTCCACTTCCAGCACTCTGAAAATAAAAGGGGGAAAGTAAGGCAAAGAGAAATCGACAGAAATTCTCAGAGAAAACAAGCTGAAAATAGGGCTGTGCATGGAAAGGGCAGAGTGGTTGTGTTGTGTTGGGGCATTAAATGGCAGATTTAAACTATGAAAAAGAGTGTAAAATGTGATCATATGTACTGATAGATTCTATTAAAAAGAGGGCTTGAAGTCTTAAAGCAAAACACAACCTCGGTGAGAGACATCATTCTTGGGTTTTGAAGCATGCAAAAACGTTCTCCTCCCGTGTGTGTCCAGGAGACTTGGTACTGGGCGGGCTCCAGTGATGCCCGTGATGTGGTTCTGAGTGGAAGTCACTGTGGGGGCTCCGAGCTGTCCATCCAGCAGTGTCGTAAAAACACAAATGTCTACTGTCCCAGAGGTGGTGACGGCAGAGCCGCTGGAGTCACCTGCGTGGACAGTGAGCGAAAAACACACTTCATATGAATATACGTATATACAGTGTGAATATATATATATATATATATATATATATAAAGAGAGAGAGAGAGATTTGTTGTGCAATGACCTTGAACTCCCCCTTGTATACCCTGTCAGCGGCTCCTGACCTGATCGTAGATGCCCAGCTGCTCCAGGAGTCATCTTACCTGGAGGACAGACCCCTTCACCTGCTCACCTGTGCCAACGAAGAGAACTGCCTCTCCTCTTCTGCTGCCAGGATGAACTGGCCTTACGGACATCGTCGACTGCTGAGATTTTCCTCCCGTATCATGAATACTGGCCGTGCTGATTTCCAACCTCGGGCCTCCAGAGAGAACTGGATTTGGCATCAGTGTCACAGGTACGCTGTCAGTAATAGGGCTCAAATAAGAGTCCGTTTCTGTCCCTCGAGCTACACGCTGACCTCAGAGCAGCCTGACTTCTTTACTCAGCTGCTGAGGTTTTGTGTGCTAAAACAAAAGAAGCAGAGCTCAGAGTTTCTTCCAGCCTCAATCACTACCTCCCCAACCAGCCAGGACATTGGTTTGGTTTCCCACTTTTGCTTGTGCCTCTTGCGGGAATTGTTCTATAACGAGAGACAGAGGGACACCAAACAGATAAATGTCCCATTGTGTGACGCCTTTGTAACTGCACAACAGGATTTATTCTCACTTATTTAGAATTAGAAATTCCACTGCCCCCCCCCCCAAAAAAAAACATTTATGTACATGTTCAGAAATTAATATGTTGCTCCATACAAAATAAAAGCACATCATAAATTGTGTAATACAAGACTAGTTATGAAAGCGCAGAGTAGAAACACACACCATGTAAATATGCAGTACGCCATCAGAGCTGAACAATCACAAAAAAGCAATTACTTTTTTTGTCCATAGTCTTATTTTCTATCTTTTGCACACACAAAAAAAAATCTAACAATTCAGAACAAGTGCATTTTCTTGCCGAAAATCCTGAGCAGCTCGCCCATCCCGAGCTATGTGTTATCGGCTTGAGCTCTTCAAAGAAAATTTGATTGAATTTCGGAATTCTTTCAGCATTCAAACTATTCTAGCTCTCTTCATGAATGAAATACCAGCCTCTCCTATTTCTTAGGCACTACCACAGCATTGAGGTGTTTACCCACTACGATCTGCTGACCCTCAATGGAACCAGGGTGGCTGAGGGTCACAAAGCCAGCTTCTGTCTGGAGGACACCTTCTGCCCCGATGGTCAGACAATCAATTTCAAATTTCAAACCAAAATACATTTGATTAATAATCACATCAAAACGATCCAACCATGTTGGCCGTAGAGAGCCTCCGCTATAATCTTCATAATCCCCTTTTGACTCCCAGGCCTGCAGAAGCGGTATTCCTGCTACAACATGGGTCAGCAAGGCATCTCAGTCGGCTGCTGGGATACTTACCGCCACGACATTGACTGCCAGTGGATCGATATCACAGACGTGCGACCTGGCGAATATGTCTTCCAGGTGAGGACGCTTTTTTGTTCTTATAGAAAAAATACCTTCCGGGAAAGTGCCACTTCGTCTGTAAGTTTCCATGTAAGCAAGCGCTATTCATTTGGGCTTCAGTGCGTGCATGTTCTCCCTCTGCTTGTGTGGGTTCCCTTCAGATCCTCCTACATCCTCCCACATTCTAAATCATTCTTCACCACTGTATTAGTTATTAGTAGTTCATCGTTTGCGTTGTTTTGTTTTTTTAAACAATCGGTTGTCACAGAATACTTAATTACTGTAATGCCCTTGCATGTGGGAAAGGAGAGCCACTGTCGCCGATGCGCTTTTCATCCATTTATTGCAACACAATGCGCACACTCATGCAGGAGCTGCTGTTGGCTACAGCTCACGACCAGACACTCGCACTCGCTGATGTCACACGACACTGGACCGGGCCCCGCCTCTTAAAGGCACATATTGTATCTAAAACAAAGACACTACAATACATGCAGCATTTTCTATTTTTATTCTTGCATTTGTTTTCTTTTGGAGTTGAAATATGTTTACAATGTACAACATTTAACGCATGTGTTTAAAGTGTGCGCGAGGACTTTTTTTTCTCTACATCACGTATTCTCACCCATTGCACGTGGGTCTAGAACATGAAACCAGCGATAAATGGGGGCTCACGGTATTAGGTTAGCTGAACACTCTAGTTGTGATTGTGACTATTGTCTGTCTACTGTATATGTGGTTCTCCTGTGATTAAGTAATCACCATGAGTCCAGTTGGTTATAAACTCCAGATTCCCTGTGAACTTAAACTGTACAAACGGTATAGAAAACACATGGGTAAAGGTTCAGCCATCTGGCAAATACGCCCAAAATGAATGCCGAGTTGCATGCAAATGTGTTGAAAAAGGGAAAATGCCGAAGTTTAAAATCTGCAAGCCCATGTGGGATAAAAGCGATAACCGACTATAATTGTAGCGAAGTGGCTCTTGGCTAAGCATTCAGCCATTCAGGTATGCTGTATGCATGTTGTTTCAGGGTGTGTGTGTATTTAAGGACAGTACATTTAATGTGGCTTTATATAGAAAGTAGACCTGCTATTAGTGAGAGACTGGAGCTTATTGGCCAGCTGACAAACTCTCAGCACTTCACATTATTTATTTTTATGTTGAGGTTGGTTGGTCTTGTCTGTCCTTAAACGTCCAATCCACTGTGCTGACCTACTCATCTGTTCTCCCGCTCTGTCATTTGTTCTATTTTGACTCTAAACTAAGTGGCACCACATAGATGATGCTTCTGGTTTCTAATTAGTTTGTAAGTTTTTACATTATCAGTGATGCTTTCCTCAGACGTGCATGCGTCCTTCTGCATGGCACATATGTGGCAACAAGGCCTTGATTAGACATCAAACTATGCACGGACATTAAAAGTGTAGATTGTGACTACATGACCGGGCAGCTCTCCATAAATTTCATAAGTGAGAGATGGATCACAAATGCTCGCTCAGCTTTCCTCCACCAGCTGGGTGTGGCCTGAACAAAAATGGCGGCCATTTTTAGGACCATATGTTTGAAGCGATGGGTCATGTTGACCCCAGCTTGATGGCTCCTTATCACAGCTAATATCCAATCTATATAGTCTATACCTATATTGACAAGCTCTACTGATATCCAAAAAAGGCCCCTTTTACATTAGAATGAAAAAATACTTCATAGAACTATAAAGTGTGCCAAAATCCCTGGACGCCTTCAATATGACTAATTTTGTCTGTAAACTAAATCAAAAGAATAATACTTATGGCCAGTTTAATTAGGTTATGTATGTAGGTTATGTCACCATAAACTTCAGAACAGTAGTAAAAGTAGATTTCTACACACCCCAATTCCAATGAAGTTAGGGCATTGTGTAAAACATAAATAAAAACAGAATACAATGATTTGCATATCCTTTTCAATCCATCCATCCATTTTCAACACCGCTTATCCTGGTTAGGGTGGCGGGGTACTGGAGCCTATCCCAGCTGACTGCGGGGCGAAAGGCGGACTACACCCTGAACTGGTCGCCAGTCAGTCGCAGGGCACATAATCCTTTTCAATCTAGATTCAATTGAACATACTACAAAGACAAGATATTGAATGTTCAAACTGATTATTGTTGTGTTTTGTTTTTGCAAATATTCACTCATTCTGAATTTGATGCCCGCAACATATTCAAAAAAGCTGGGACAGGGGCATGTGCATCATATGTTTGGGAAATGAGGACACTAATTGTTGAAGCTTTGCAGGTGCAATTATTTCCCATTCTTGCTTGATGTACAACTTCAGTTGCTCAACAGTCCAGGGTCTCCATCGTCATATTTTGTGCTTCATAATGTGCCACACATTTTCAATGGGAGACAGCTCGGGGCTGCTGGCAGGCCATTCTAGTACTTGCACTCTTTTGCTATGAAACCACGTTGTTGTAACAAGTGCAGAATATGGCTTGGCATTGTCTTGCTGAAATAAGCAGGGACTTCCCTGGACAAGACGTTGCTTGGATGGCAGCATGTTGGTCCAAAACCTGTATGTACCTTTCAGCACTAATGGTGCCTTCACAGATGTGCAAGTTACCCACACCATGGGCACTAACATATCCCCATACCATCACAGATGATGGCTTTTGAACTTTGCATTGATAACAATCCAGATGGTCTTTTTCCTTCTTGGCCCGGAGGACACGACATCCATGATTTCCCAAAACAATTTGAAATGTGGACCTGTCAGACCACAGCATACTTTTCCACTTTGCCCCAGTTCATCTCAGATGAGCTAAGGCCCAGAAAAGTCAATGGCGTTTCTCTGTGTTATCAATACACGGCTTTCGCTTTGCATGGTAGAGTTTTAACTTGCTTTTGTAGATACAGCGATGAACTGTATTAAGGCTTCTTTGTACTCGCGCGGGCAGCGACCGCGCTGACGTAACTGTGGCTATCCCGGCTTCATACGTTTCCCTTTATACTCGAGCGCAACCCACGCGCGCTGTTTTGAAAATGTGCTGCAGTTCTCCTCCAAGTCGGGGGTGTTGCTACGGCTGGTATTGGCTAGGACGCCACAGGGTGGAGTTTCCTCTGCATTTTATGGCCATTTTCAGTAGCCGTTTTTACTTTCCTTTCTGGAACAAGGAACAAAGCAACAACAATGGCGACCGTGGACCAGTGTCTGCGAGAACAAATGGACCTAGATGACCATATGATAGGTTTAATTATGCTGCAAAATCGATCAAGAAGGGGGCGGCGGTGGTATGTGGACCCAAGGGGAAAGCTAAGTACGTCATCACAGCATGTGACTAAAACGGACCAATCACGAGATGATCTCCGCAGCATTCTTTGCGCTCGACAATTTTTGCCGTGTGCGCGTCATGTGCCGCATAGGGGTCGCGCAGCCCAATCCGTCGGTCACGTGATGCAATGCGAGCGTTGTCGGCCGCGCGAGCGCGGGAGTATAAAGAAGCCTATTGACCATGCTTTTCTGAACTGTTCTTGAACCTACGTGACAATATCCTTTACACAATGATGGCGGTTTTTAATGCAGTGCCACCTAAGGGATTGAAGGCGGTATTCAAGGGTATTCAAGATTGGTTCTCGGCCTTGCTGCTTATCCTCATAGATTTCCCCAGATTCTCTGAAACTGTTGACCATAAATGATGAAATCCCTAAATTCCTTGCAACTGTACGTTGAGAAATAATATTCTTAAACTGTTGGACTATTTGCTCACGCAGTTGTTTACAATGTGGTGCACCTCCCCCATCCTTGCCTGAGTCTTTCGGGAATGCTCCTTTTATCCCCAGTCATGACACTCACCTGTTTCCAATTAAGCTGTTCACCTGTGGAGTGTTCCAAACAGGTGTTTATTGAACATTCTTCAACTTTCCCGGTCATTTGTTGCCCCAGTCCCAGCCTTTTGGGAACGTGTTGCTGGCATCAAATTCAAAATGAGAGAATATTTGCAAAAAAAAAACAATAATGTTAATCAGTTTTAACATTAAATATCTTGTCTTTGTAGTGTATAGATTGAAAAGGATTTGCAAATCATAGTATTGTGTTTTTATTTACGTTTTACACAACGTCCCAAATTCATTGGAATTGGGGATTCTATAATATGACAGTGTGTGGTCACATTATTTGTTTGATGTGGAAAATGGGAAAATTAATTTACAGTATACGCTTTGCTCATATTGCAGCAGGCAGCACAGACAGGGTGGAAAGCAAGTCGTGGCAACCAAGCATCGCTATAGTCTAATGACAGGCTGCAACTTGAATCTAAACCAAAACTGTCATCTACATCCCTCGGCTGTTTTTGTATACGGCACAGAGATAACAGTGGAAAGTGATGTCATTCTTCTCTTTAACCCACAATTTGAGCTATTGAGAAAAAGAGACAACAATAATCCTGCGGCTCCTCAGTCGCCCCCATGGAAGGTCGCCTGTTTCCTAACCGTCAAAAGTTCTCATTTCTACTGTTACGTTATTAAAAAGATCCTTTGGCTTTGTCTTGACCCAACGGCACTTTAGGGTGCCAATGCTGCAGGGGGGGGGGGGGGGGATCTGCATCATCTTAATAGGGCTGGACTAGGAAAATAATTATTGTAAATAAAGCGGAATCAACCCATTGCCAAAAGGTTGAGATTAAAAGACATACCCAATGTATGTCCACAAATATTCTTGGATGTATTCTCATGGGAATTCAGTTAGGGTTCATTGGGGTTATACAGTAAGTTAGACCTGTACATGAAAGACTTAAAACTGTGTGATACAACATGTGTACCTCCTTTTACAGGTGGAGGTCAACCCATCTTTGGATATGGCTGAGTCCGATTTCAAGAACAATGTGATCCGCTGCAGGTGTAAATATGATGGAGTGCGCGTTTACATGTTCGGATGCCATGCAGGTAGAGTTTAAAGACAAGAGGTGACATGTTAATGAGATGCCCGCGGTGGGACGAAATTTAATGGGATGGGATGAGATGGATATGCCTGATGAAATGAACTGGATAAGGATGAGATGAGATGAGAACTAAAGTGGGGTGAGATGAGTAAATCTGAGGAAATAAAATTAGATGGAAGGGCATGTGAGATGAGATGGGATGAGCAAGAATAAGGTGGCAACATGGGAGGGGATGAGATAATGAGCTAGATAAGATGTCCTGAACTGGGGGGAAATGGTGGATGAGAAGCGATTGAAGGTAACGAGAGGGGGTAATGACATGAGATGGGGTGAGATCATCTGAAGTGGCAAGGATGGGAGACGATGAGATGAGATTTGATTGAGATTGCGATGGGATGAGATGAGATGGGAAGGGATGATAAATTAGGACGGGAGGACATGAGATGAAAAGACATGCCATAACATAAATTTCTCTCCATTTGCTGCTGTGTAATCCATTTCTTGTGTTTCATCAGGTGACGCTTACAGCGCTGATATCGAGGACTTGTTTGACCACCAGCGTCAGATCACCAACAATTTCCTGTGAATGGATGATCACACAGATACAGGGACAGAAGAACCATTTAACTCCTCAGCACACCTCAACATCACAAGACAGAAGAGGTCGAGAGACAGAATAAATGACAGGGCGAGTGGGATTTTGGAGAGAAAGGGAGAATTTTGGTACCCGGTGACTGTCTATGAGAGGCAGTTCAAGTCAAATGATTGAAGGAGAAATGTTGAGAAATAGAAAAAAGGAAAGCACGCATCAAACAAAACATTGACTAATTTGCATTTTATAACCATTTGAAATGATTTGGATTTATTTTTTCAATATATAGAATTAAAACATGACCACAGTACATAAAGACATGAAGGCACCACATTGACACAGGTAACAACTGTCTGCTTGCATTCACTTTCCAATTGCAAATGCTTTTTTTTTTTACTGTTACACCCGTGTGCTTTTTGGTTTTGAATGAGAATCAACATTTTTTTTTTTTTTAACTCCGTGGTGCTATTTTGCCTTCTTTTAATAAATATTGTAAAGTATTGCACATGTATTGTCATGTACAGTTTTATATTACCTCTCTGGAATAATGTTAGGTCTCTAATTTATGCAGATTTTATTGTACTTTTGAGTTGGCATTGTCCGTGCGTGGCTGTGTTTTGTATTGTTAATTTTATTATGAGAGATCATTGACTTGTTTGTTCTTCACCTGTTCAACAATGGTAACATCAGATGAGACCTGGATGCGCCACAGTAGTGCGCCTTAAACATTACTTAAATTGTAGAGCAAGAATAAACATCAGAATGACAAACATGTTTATTTAAGGAATGGTTATTTTTCCTACAGATTTTGTACAATAAAGATAAAGATTAATGTTAGGATTAAGCTGAATCTGCTCAGTCAACTCTATCCTTTAAAATGGACACAAATAGTGTATTAAATTGCGTTTGTTTACAATGCATTGTGCAGGCAGATTGCCACAGTGCTCAGACTCCATTGTTGCCTCTGGCAGTTAAAAAAAACATCGGAAAAAGAGCGACTGCCGTTGCCATCCTCTCCCAGGGATCCTCAGCTAACCTGTGTTTTCTGGATCTTTCCAACCACCTCTACTTACACACATGCATTACACCCTGTGAAATCTCCCATGACTGTGAGTTTAAGACACATGGGTCATTTTCAACTATAAGACAACAATCACTTAACACATGCTGTTAGTTTTTTTGTAATACATCTTTGAAGGTTTTCTTATAGTAAACACCCTCATTATTAGTTATCTGTTTACTAAAAAGTTGTTGTGTGACTCTGTTTTTCCTTAAGTGGCTCAATTTTCGGTATTAACGCTGATCTTAAACAAGGTCTTTAACAAGCCAATAGCGTGAAATAGAGTGGAAGTTTACACTACTGTTTGCTTACACGTCACAAAGATTTGTTTATGGGAGGAAACTTCTTTGTTTCCTTTATGCTGTGTCTCATGTTTTATTTGCTACATAATGTAAAAATGCATTAATGTGCAACACTGAGGTTCCTCTGGAACATCCATCATTTCCTGAGTGATGTTTGTGACTGCTTTTGAAGCATCCAGCTGGCTGCTCTTTGGTGTATGTAAAGAACCAGATTATGACTAAGGGTTTGGATTGCACACGATGATGATTCAGCTGCAGGGGAAACCTCTATTTGACCAATTTAGGAAATTTGGTCGATATATGCTTTAATTCCACAGAGCAAGTACAGTATATATTCACAAAGGCCTGGTTGCAATATGTTAAGAGTAAAGTTAACCACCTGAAACAAAAACATGTTGGTGAATGGTATATGGGCAAGAACGTTTCATATAGTTTATGATTAGGTTTAGAATAATGACAGACCTTAATATTATAGGAAGCCCTCTTATTTCAGATTAGGTTTTACCTAAATTTACATAGTTAAAATACATGCCTCTGGCTGATTTTAGTAGGAAACACCATAATTTCACAACTGGTCGTTTTCAACATTGAAGTTATACTATGACCTATTGCATAAGATTTGTGCATCCGTGTGCCCAAACCAGTGGAACAATGCACTCCCGAAAATGGAGTCATGTCACAAATCCATCGTGGACATGCAGGACTGAAATCATTTCATGTAGGTTGGAGCTGGACATGTTATTTTCATGAAAGTCTTTTTTGGGAAAATCGCATCACCATTATTAAAGAGCAGGCGGCCAGAGAATGTCTATTATTACTTTATCAATATCCCTACTGCTGATCCAGTTCATCAGTTAAAAGTTTGCTCGTCTTCCTCGACTTTCTGCTATCTGTGCTTTGATTTCTTACAAGCATTATACAGTAGACGTATGTATAACTTCTACATTAATTTCCCTTGCTAATGGATTAAAAAATTCTATTCAAAACTCTTATTTTTCCTCCATTCAGTCCATAACAGATCAACTGAAAAAAAGGCATCATGCCATGTGTCAAGTCTTAATGTATAGCTATTGTGCAGTCTCATCCAGCAGACTATACTAAGGTTAAATAAAATATTTTTCTCCTTCGCTTTGGGAAAAACAGAGTGCTAAGAAGACAAAAAGTAAATGTGCGTTCAGTTGATGTGAAAAACCAAGTGTGCGATGAGCAATGTGGCGTACATACAGTGTCATATTCACTCTGCGGGACAGCATAAAATGCATTCAATTGTCAGCGTGTGGCTGATCAAACAAGTATTGTCTGCAGGTTTTCAACACATTTAGTTTCATTGACCTATTGATTGCATTTCCCCTCACAGATGTTCGCGAAGCTGAGAGACTATTTTGAAAGTCAATTTGATGCTGAAAACAAGCAACACATTTGCAGCTCATTCTATTTTACAGAATGAGGTTTAATTACTGGTTGATGAGTTGATTGAAAAGCTATGCTACATGGTATGTGTTCAGCTGGGCTCAGCCTCAAACAAGGCATCTGCTTGAAACTTCATCCTGTATCTGAGGAATTTTATATCAAATAAAGCGGAAATTAGGCGGCACGGTGGCCGACTGGTTAGAGCGTCAGCCTCACAGTTCTGAGGACCCGGGTTCAATCCCCGTCCCCGCCTGTGTGGAGTTTGCATGTTCTCCCCGTGTCTGCGTGGCTTTTCTCCGGGCACTCCGGTTTCATCCCACATCCCAAAAACATGCATTAATTGGAGACTCTAAATTGCCCTTAGGTGTGAATGTGAGTGTGAATGGTTGTTTGTTTTTATGTGCCCTGCGATTGGCTGGCAACCAGTTCAGGGTGTACCCCGCCTCCTGCCCGATGACGGCTGGGATAGGCTCCAGCACGCCCGCGACCCTAGTGAGGAGAAGCGGCTCAGAAAATGGATGGATGGATAAAGCGGAAATTAAACTGTGGTTGAAATTGAACTTTTTGAACTTTATCTCTCGAGTGAAGCACCATAAACTCCAGATTCTTTACTTTTAATGAACAAACACCACCCCAAGCTCAACCTTGCTCAATGGTTGCTAAATCAGTGATTCACATTTCATGAAATACCAACAGAACTCACTTTTCATTCCCCTCAATATATTTACACAAGTCTGTCAGATACAGAGTCCTCAGTTCATAGAATCATGTTGCAGAAAACATTCACTTCAAGTGACGCCCAAGAGTCAATGTGAGGTTCCAGACACAAGAGATTATGTACAGTCCATTCTACAACCCCAATTCCAATGAAGTTGGGACGTTGTGTTAAACAAACAAAACCAGAAGACAATAGATTTGCAAATCATGTTCAACCTATATTTAATTCAATACACTACAAAGACAAGATATTTAATGTTCAAACTTCTAAACTTGATTGTTTTTAGCAAATAATCATTAACTTAGAATTTTATGGCTGCAACACATTCCAAAAAGCTGGGACAGGTGGCAAAAAAGACTGAGAATGTTGAGGAATGCTCATCAAACACCAGTTTGGAACATCCCACAGGTAAACAGTCTACAGGAAGTCCTCGAGTTACGACGTACTCGACCTATGACGTTTCGACTTTACAACACCCGTGCTTCGTCCGCCATTTTGTCCCCAGCACCGTAGTGGACAGTAGAACCTGCACATGCTTCCTCAGCAATAGCTCTCACAGCCTCCCCTCCTTCTTCTCCATCCACCTCTCAGCAGTAAATGGTAAGTGCAGCATCTTATTTTCTTTATTTTAATGTATTTTACTTTCTTTATATGAAGTATTTCAACAAAAATTTAGACTTTAACGGTGAAATCCAATTTACGCGGCAATCCGGGTTACGTCGCCAGCGTAGGAACGGAACTCGTTCGTAAATCGAGGACTTCCTGTAATTGGGAACAGGTCGGTGCCATGATTGGGTATAAAAGAAGCTTCCCTGAATTGCTCAGTCATTCACAAGCAAAGATGGGGCGACGTTCACCTCTTTGTGAACAAGTGCGTGAGAAAATAGTCACAAGTGCGTGAGAAAATAGTCAAACAGTTTAAGGACAAAGTTCCTCAACGTACATATGGAAGGAATTTAGGGATTTCATCATCCACGCTCCATATCATCATCAAAAGGTTCGGAGAATCTGAAGAAATCACTGCATGTAAGCGGCAAGGCCGAAAACCAACATTGAATGCCCGTGACCTTCGATCCCTCAGGCAACACTGCATCAAAAACGGACATCAATGTGTAAAGGATATCACCACATGGGCTCAGGAACACTTCAGAAAACCAACGTCAGTAAATACAGTTCGCCGCTACATCCGTAAGTGCAACTTGAAACTCTACTATGCAAAGCAAAAGCCATTTATCAACAACACCCAGAAACGCCGCCGGCTTCTCTGGGCCCGAGCTCATCTAAGATGGACTGATGAAAAGTGGAAAAGTGTTCTGTGGTCCGACGAGACCACATTTCAAATTGTTTTTGGAAATTGTGGATGTCGTGTCCTCCGGGCCAAAGAGGAAAAGAACCATCCGGACTGTTATGGACACGAAGTTCAAAAGCCAGCATCTGTGATGGTGTGTTAGTGCCAATGGCATGGGTAACTTACACATCTCTGAAGGCACCATTAATGCTGAAAGGTACATACAGGTTTTGGAGAAACTTATGCTGCCATCCAATCGACGTCTTTTTCATGGACGCCCCTGCTTATTTCAGAAAGACAATGCCAAACCACATTCTGCACGTGCTACAATAGCATGGCTTCGTAGTAAAAGAGTGCGGGTACTAGACTGGCCTGCCTGCAGTCCAGACCTGTCTCCCATTGAAAATGTGTGGCGCATTATGAAGCGTAAAATACGACAACAGAGAAGCCGGACTGTTGAACAGCTGAAGCTGTACAGGAAGTAAGAATGGGAAAGAATTCCACCTACAAAGCTTCAACAATTAGTGTCCTCAGTTCCCAAACATTTATTGAATGTTGTGAAAAGAAAAGGTGATATAACAGAGTGGTAAACATGACCCTGTCCCAGCCTTTTTGGAACGTGTTGCAGCCATAAAACTCTAAGTTAATGATTATTTGCTCAAAACAATCAAGTTTATCAGTTTGAACATTACATATCTTGCCTTTGTAGTGTATTCAATTAAATATAGGTTGAACATGATTTGCAAATCATTGTATTCTGTTTTTATTTATGTTTAACACAACGTCCCAACTTCATTGGAACTGGGGTTGTACCATGGCTCAGCTAAAAATATGCTATATAGCATTTAAACCACAGGGTAGCCAAGCCTAGAGAGAAGAGACACAATTCAGTAGCTACACTACTGGACAACACCAGCATCTACCCTGATGTGGACCACTTGTATGTATGCACACATGAAATCTGACATACATTTGAAAAGTAACAGTACAACTTACTTTGCAAATACAATAAAATGCTCAGAAATGTTCAATATCAACATTTTAAAAATGTATTAGTCTGGCTTGACAAAAGATTGCTATGTCCCTGTGTGCAACATCTGAATTGCAAAATTGTGACATAACATTTAATCTTGACTGAAAAGCATTAAATGGATGGTTGAGACATATTGTTACTTAGAATGCTCAGCGAATTAATGATTTTTTTAAAAAGATAGATTACCAAAAGAGTTTAGTACAAGCGAATGTTGAGGTCATCTCAAGGGTGTATCTGTCCCTGCATGAAAAAAAATCCCATGAATAGTCTACAAACTTCAGAGATGTAACACTGCACACTTGGATAAGGGTGGTACTCTATGTCTCCGGGTGTGGCCTGAAAGGAGTCTAGCGAATCAAAGCGGAAGAGTTTTCTCTCCAATCACCGTCCCTCCCAAGCATCTTCCCTCTGTTTGGCTGCCAGACGCTTTTGTTCTGAGGATAAATCACAAAGGCAATTAGGCTTACCTAAAAGCAAAATACATTGCAACACTGGCATGATTTGTGACACCAAATCTGCATGGCTGCTTGTGCCACGCATAGATTCGAGCGAGACCATAAATATGACTTTGAACACAATGAGACGTGGCAGAAGGTTGGGGACAAAATGTTCAGGACATGATGCACTTCTACACTGGCTCCTAAAAAACACAGCAGGACATGCATACTAAGAACAAAGGAGCTTTTTTGCCTTCCTGGCTGGCAGTTCAGTGGACAGCCACTTGTGGTTTATTGTGCCTATATACTTACATTCCCTCTGCGAAGGGAAAGGCTGTTGCACTGATTATAGACTTGCTTTGAGCCACACAACAGTGGACAAAGAGCAACTTCATTTTACCCCAAGTTGCAACGCCACTTTGCACTTGATTTGCTAAGTGGGAGAAGAGCTACCACTTGTGGTGAAAGCATGCAGATGCATGACGCAAGCGCTTGGTCAAAGCTTTTTTGCCTTGACAGTAGTTATGGAACTTGTCCCCCTCTGGTGGGTTACTTACAGCTGTACAGTGCTCCCCTGCCAAAGCATGGTTTTTATTATTGATCGTTTTTTTTATGACTTTCTACATTGGAGACCTACGACCACTTCCATGTTAGTTTTAAAAAAGTTGAATACATCCACAAATTCGAATTTAGAGTTGCTTGCCTTCAGTGTAGTACCACTAAGTCGCAATATGTCAACTGGAACAAATGCAGCACGATGACGCTCCTTCAGTGCAGTACAGTAACACGTTTTGCCATTTTATATGTTGTTCCCACAGATCAGAAAGAATATATGCCTGAGGGTATTGTTGTATGCGATTTATATAGGTTGCTGCTCCGTGTGTGCTAAAGTAGCAGTTGTTTGAAAGTTTTTGAGTATTTACCTTAATTTCTCTATTTGGGGAGCACTGTATGAACAAGACAGTGCTCAGTGTTAAAGTATGTTTCTTAATAAGTTTAAAACAAGTGGGTCTCCATAGATTCATCAGGTCTCACAGATTTTCACCTATTTCGGGTGTATTTGGAACACATTCCCGTGATAAACAGTGGTCCACCACTGTAGTATGGTACATAAAGTGATGCTGATGGTATCACGAAGAATGCTTAGACAACTCTTCCTGCTCAAAAGACCAGTGTTTATTAAACTGGAAGTGACAAAAAGATGTACAATCTGGACTGCCGTAAAAACCGCCAGTACCCCCACTTACTGACCCTTGAGGACTTGCACGCTGCCAGAACTAAGACAAGAGCATGCAAAATCCTCGTAGACACTCCACATGCTAGTCACCACCTCTTCCAGCTCCTTCACTAAAGTAGGCGCTACCGATCAATGCAAACTAAAACAAGCAGACAGTCCTACAGCTTCTTCCCTCTTGCCATTAAATTGCTAGTCTAAGGGTCTCTCCAGTGTGTTTTTATGTCTCAACAGTATTTTTGGTCAAAATGGCTGATGATTGATTGGTGCATTAGAGCGGCTCCTATTACCGGAGACAAATTCCCTGTGTGTTTTTGACATACTTGGCAAATAAACATTTTGATTCTGATATAGCCAATGTACATGGAGCTGTGTACTGTACTCAGTTTTTGATCTACCTTTGGCCTCCTGCAGCTTCCTCTTCTCTGCCTCCCGCTGCTCCTTTGTCACGTTGCTCTTCACACCGAGGGCGCCGATCACAAGCCTGCGAGCCAGAGCTGCGCTGGTTTGAGGTCTCTCCTTCACAGGCAGGGCAGATTCTGAAGATGGGAGAAAGATATGCATCTTCCATGACAGAAGAAAACCAATATAAATCAGAGTATCGTATATCTACCAGAGCAGCTACGAGCTGCGGCCTTTGTCTCTGAAGTTGATTTGGAGAGGGGTCGCATCTTCATCAGTGGATGCTTGGATCTTAATGCCTCACGGGCTACAAAAAAGACAAGCGTAAAAGCAACCATATGGAGCAATTTTACCTTTAAATGACACGTTTTGATTACACTGCCTGGTAACAAGGCAAATAGCATCTCTTGTTGTCATGGTGACCTGACAGGAAGAGGAACTGATCACCTACTCTAGTGGCGTATCATTTTCCTGGAGATTCCCCAGACACAGTTTATGTTATGATACCTGAGCACACAGTATATGAGATGGCCTTTTCAAATATTTGAAGAGAACACAACATGACAGACTCAGGGAATAACTTTAAGAACTTGAATATGGGTGTATAAAGTTGATCAATGATCAGTCTTTATTTCATTTTTATAATTTCATTTCACTTGCCTCAGCCTAGATCAGCTTGTCAAAAAAAAGCGTGTTTGTTGTTGTTGAACTCTATTTTACTCTATTCAATCTTCAAACCGGTGGAGGGAGCCCATGTTCATAAGAAAATAGAATTAAATACTTCCTTAACATTGACTCAATAAGAACTACAGTTTTGTACAGTTACTGTATGGCTACAATGGCAATATAACAGGAAATGTTACTGTGTTCATAATTAACCACTCACATTAAAACTCATGTTAAATGGGAGTCAGCACACACTCGCCACCATTTAAAGTGCATCTGATTATCTCAAAATAAAGTTCAGATGTTCTAGTAGGCTTTTGCTTACATTTTTGTAGTTGCAGCTTACAGCACAAGCCATGATCCGCAGAGCTCCGACAGTGTTAGATGGATCTAATTGTTCAAAGGTATCAGCCAGAAGAAGGCGACAAGAATTTCAAAGGCGTTAAACATACCAAGGAACACAGTGCCGAAAGGCGTCATCAAGTGGGGAAAAAGTGACATTACAAAGACCTGGACCTCCATTCAAAATTGACGAAATGACGAGAAGAAAAATGGTCATGGAGGCTGACAGCAGCATCGAGGGAGCTACAGGAATATCTAGCAAGTGCTGTCTGATTAGTACAAATGACAACAATATCCCAGCTTCTTCGTATGTTAGGGCTGTAGGGTGTGGTAGCAAGAAGGAAACCTTCCCTCACAAATTAAAAAAAGAAGGAAAAAAAAAAACACGAAATCTCACAAACGGATGTGGATGATCATGATCTGATGAAAACCAAGGTCAAAAGGTATGTTTGGTACAAACACAACATCGCTCATCATCTGAGGAACACCATTCCTACAGTGAAGCATGGTGGTGGCAGCATTATGCTTTGGGACTGTTTTTCTTGAGCTGCAACTGGAGCATTAGTCAAGGTGGAGAAATTTGTTACAGTTCCAAAGCATTTTTTTGCTCAGGAGACATCTATTAGAACATTTGAATTTTATTTAGGGGTTAATCAGAGACACTTTAAATGGTAGGAGGGGTGTGCTGACTCCCATAAACTTGAGTTTGAATGAGATTGGTTAATTCAGAACACAGCCACATCCCCCGTTATAAGAGGGTCTGCACACTTGTGCAACCACTTTATCTAAGCTGTGTATTTTTATATACCCCGTCTAAAAAAATAATAAAATATTGAGTTGTACAGGTTATAGGTCACATTAATGGTGATAATTTTTTTTAATTATTTATCTGGGTCTCTTTGTTTTAGTCAAGAAAAATACTGGCATTTAAACAGAAGTGCATACTTTTTATGTCCTCTGTAAGTGGTTTCCTCTGAACCACTTGCGCTTGACTTACCTACAGTTGGGCTTGCAAAAAGACCTAGAGCGTGTGCATCGTCAATCCACTTGATATCGAAGTCTCTCTGTCTGAAAAGACAATGAAGTGTGTAAAGAAAAAAGCAAACAAAAAAAACATATTTGCAGTCAATGGCTGACCCATAGCACTGCTGATCGGCATTTAGCAAGTCAGAAAATAATTGCGATATTGCATTATTCTCCAGCTTGTTTGAGCTTCACTGGACACCAAGTACTAAAATAATGTTCAGCATTTATACACACTGTCACATAAGTTTCGTGCATATGTTTATTATTGTCAGAATAACTTAAAGAGGAGAAGCCACAGCAGTGAGAAGTGTTTTTCATGTTTTGTGGTTGTCTTACTGAGCGAGCGAGGGGTAAAAGCTCTCAGTTTGATTCATTTCAAACTACAATAATAATTATTACCTCACTGACAGTGCTCTCTGTTTATTAATAACACATTCACTGCCATTGACAGCTTTAGAAGTCAAACATCTATGTTAACTGGGAAGGCTGGCAGTGAATGAGTTGAGGAAGAATGTTTGATACAGCTCTTGGACTGGCTTTTATCATGCAAGTGTACCTAATGTTGTGTGGACAGCGAGCGTACATATTGTGAAATTTACATACTGGTATCCTTGAAATAACTTGACAAGATCCTCTGTTTTAAACTCAGGAGGAATATCGTAGATCTCAATGATGTGAGAGAGGTCTTCCTCACACTGGTCCATGTCGTCATCAAATTGCTCCATGTTGTAATAATCAAATCTGGCCTCCTGGATTGACTTCTTTCGACCTTCACTCAAAGACAGCTGTTGAAAAAAGGAAATTACAGCAGATGGATAAAGGAATCCAAACGCGACGGTGACAACTATTTTAATTTCCTTTTTTATGGCCTGGTGATCCTTAATTATTTGAGTAAAACATAAGTGTTGCTCTTGTCTAGGTGCTTATAAAACCATGAAATAGTGTAGCAATAGCAATAGTTACAGTAGAGGTTCTATTTGAAGATTAGCTGAAGTAAAACAGAATATATGTCCATGAATGAGAGGGGTGGTGGGGGAAGAGTGAGGCTACAGGGAGAAGAGATAGCAAGGGTGGAGGACTTTAAATACTTGGGGTCAACCGTCCAGAGCAATGGTGAGTGTGGTCAGGAAGTGAAGTAACAGGTCCAAGCACGTTGGAACGGGTTGAGGAAGGTGTCAGGTGTGTTATGTGACAGAAGAGTCTCTGCTTGGATGAAGGGCAAAGTTTATAAAACAGTGGTGAGGCCAGCCATGATGTACGGATTAGAGACAGTGGCACTGAAGAGACAACAGGAAACAGAGTTGGAGGTGGCGGAAATGAAGATGTTGAGGTTCGCTCACGGCGTGACCAGGTTGGATAAAATTAGAAATGAGCTCATCAGAGGCACAGCCAAGGTTCGATGTTTTGGAGAAAAAGTTAGAGAGACCAGACTTCAATGGTTTGGACACATCCAGAGGAGAAATAGTGAGTATATTGGTAGAAAGGTGATGAGGATGGAGCTGCCAGGCAAGAGAGCTAGAGGAAGACCAAAGAGAAGGTTGATGGATGTCGTGAGAGAAGACATGATGCCAGTTGGTGTTCGAGAGGAGGATGCAGGAGATAGGCTTACAAGGAAAAGGATGACGCGCTGTGGCGACCCCTAAAGGGACAAGTCGAAAGGAAAAGAAGAAGACAGTAGAGGTTCTATTGAGGTTCATTGTTGGTGCACTTGCTAAATCGTGGATTTTTAAACAATCGCTTATGTGATTTTACCGGCATGTCTCAATTTAGAGTTGAGCGCCTTAAGTGTGGTACCATGTTATGCCACATGCCAGGCAGCACTGCGATCTACTGGAAGAGATGCAGCATAATAAGAAGCAAGAAGAAGCATAGAATGTCCCCAAACCCCCAAGTTCCAGTAATACGTATCGTTCTCACAGAGCAGAGAATACATGCATGTGAGTATTGTTGGATACTCAGTGTGTTAAAGTAACAGTTGTTTGAAGTGTTATGATTCCCCAAATATCTATGCAAATTTACCCTGTCTACGGCGTTACACATTATATGTTAGCATTAAGCCAGTGGACTTTGATTAGACAAACTTATATAGTTCAGTGTTTAAACTTCCAGTGTAAAAATTCTCTTTTGTTTTGTGTCAGTTTTACAGTAAAGTTCAACTGGGAGTGACAAATAAACAGCTTAAAGCAAGCGTGCTCAGCATCTTATTTGGAGAACTGTGTGAGAAGTGAAAATAGGCACTAAGGAATACCTGCAAACAAGGGTCAGCAGCATGGTGCCCGCAGTCATCAGGTTGCCCTCAAGGACCGCCTATTCTAACAATAACTTAACAGTGAA
Organism: Phycodurus eques; assembly: GCF_024500275.1. Classification (NCBI taxonomy): domain Eukaryota; kingdom Metazoa; phylum Chordata; class Actinopteri; order Syngnathiformes; family Syngnathidae; genus Phycodurus; species Phycodurus eques. The sequence continues at coordinate 10,933,630 of NC_084530.1, forward strand.
ATTAAATTCCAGATAAAATGATTAAATCATTGTTGATAATTATTGTGAGCAAGCATTAACATACCCTGTTCATGTTAATGATTTCACATCTTCACATTCATTTGTAGTTTGAAGTATGTATCAAACTGGTAGCCCTTCACACAAAAATGTTGGCGAGACCTGCTTTCAAAAGTGTGTTTAAATAGGTTAAAGTGAGTTTAAAATATATGGGAGGACTAAAACTAATTTTGGGAACTTTTTTAATATGGTCGCTATTCGCCTATTGCAGGTGGCTGGAACATGTTCTTCCTGATAAACAGGAGTTCACTAAAATAATTTCACAGCACCGCAGTTGAGTTGACTGTCTTTTATAGGGAACATTTGACCCCTACCACAATGTGTTCTAACTGCATTTGTTTTAGTTAAATACCTACCTCTTCAAGCTGCCGTTGAATGAGACAATCTCCATCGTCATTAAATAAGGTGTCCCAACTGTCCTCTTGTGCTTTTTCGTCATGACAGGATGCATCGGTAACATCTGGCGAGTCGAGCTGTCCATTGTTCTTCAACTCTGGACCCTGTCCATTCTGCATCTCGTCTCCATCCACTCCTCCAGGCGTCAGCTCAGCTCCAGCTCCAGCTCCTGCTCCTGCTCCTACTGTTCTGTCCTTGTTTTTGGCATTCTTTCGAGCCTTGTCCGTGTAGCGAGGCCTGGGTCTTGGTTTTACCGCTCCTTCAATGTGGGGTTTGTCTTTCGGTGTGTTGAGTCGTTTCTTTGGCACGTAAAGAGCCTGATTTGGCTTCTTGGACTGAGATGTGGTCGGTGTGTCTGAAGCACTGTCGTTCTTTGGTTGTTCCGTTTCCATTGTAATTTTATCAATGTATCTAGAACAAAGCGACACGGGGGGGGGGGGGGGTTAAAATACCATAATTAATATAAAATATTGATTAATTTGTCCATTGAAAACCTCTGACCATGGTTAAGACGTAAAAACGTGATACATCTTGCTATCTGCAAGTTAGGCTAGCTAGCATTACTGTAAGCGTTATGAGGATTCCCACATAATTTCTGAGCCGGACACGCCCTACCCCAACATGATTGGCTCCTGCTTGGCGGAAGGGCAGGCAGATGACCGTCCCAAATATGTATTACATTTGTACGAAATAAAAACAAAGAAGTGTGTTATGGTTAGGCTGGGGCTTAAGGTGGTTTAGGATGGGTTAAGGTTAGGATTGGAGTGGGTTAGGGTTAGTGTGAAACATTAACGCAGACACACTCAAGTCACAGTTGTTTCGCGTCTAGAAGCAGTAGGGCGCGTTCTACAGGGATACGACAACCAATCATAGTGCAGCGCCGCGTGTCCTGGAGCCAATAAAATTGGAGCAGGGCGTGTCGTGCCTAGAAACTAAGTGGGAATTAAATGACGCCACTGGTACAACTAGCTAAACCGAGCAAGGTAACTTTTCATTCATCGAGGTTGCAATGAAAAGGACACGAGTGAGAAAAAAAATCACTACTGTAATCCTCAGTTCTATACTTCCCTTTTCAATCAAAGTATAAGGCTGGAAAGTGTTACTTAAAAACCTACCCGTGTTTTGATGAGAATCAGATTTTGACGCAGGACTAACGCACCCGTTAGCTTCAAAACGCAAAGCATTGTGGGAAGTGGAGTTCCTCTAACCTGTTATGAAACATGGAGAGGCTTGGTAGATGATGTGACCTCATATCTCAATTTTGTTGAATACATTTTCTAATAAAACATATCTTGTGCCGAAAGTCATCAGCGTGATGTCGAATAGTAACAAATCATTATTTCATGAGAGTTCCCATGATCTCTGTGACTTGCACTCGTCAGCCATTGGATAATATCCTGAAAGCTGATTGGCTTACACGTTCCACATGTTCCACTGTTTCCTAAAGCTTTTGTAATACTGTCGAATCGCTCACAGCATCGTCGCTGCAGTTTTCAATTATCGGCTTCATCTCCATTCACAGATAGAACTGCCAGGTAAGGCAGTAGTACAGCATGCGTCAGGTGTTTTATTTTTATTTTTTTTGCTTTTATTAAATGCATGACTGTTCCTTGGGCAAAAATGAAGATTCTTTATGCATGCACATGTAATTTGCTCTCACTAAAGCATAGGTGGGTAGTAGCCAAAAAATTGTACTTAAGAGAACACCACTACTTTTGAAAAATATGACTCAGGTAAAAAGTATTCCTCCACAGAGTAGATAAGTACTCAGTGAAAAAAAATACTCACGTAGCAAGCATATTAAAGCAAGCTAACCAACTAAATTATTCCCTTTTCGTTTTTCTTCCTCAAGGTGCTTTGTTAAAGTTTTTGTTCAAATCACAGAATTGAAAATGTATGTAAAGTTAAAAGGATTTCTAGATAAGTTATTTTATCAAAGATACATACAGCATATAGATCCACTGTGCAATGTTGTGTGTATGTGGATGCAGATTCACCATGATTTATGGGTCCCTGATCATGTTTGTGCATCTCGGAAGCGGGACGCACATCAAACGAGATCCCTGTTCAACTCTTCCCCCTTATTTAATACGATCTAATGATCACGTACAATATATTGTATAAAAAGTCATAAAACCGACTTTCTCTTTGTATCTCCAGGATTCCGAGATGAGAGTAACAGGATTGTTGGTCCTCCTGATCGGACTCTGGAAACAATCCCACTCTCAGAGAAGTAAACCAGTGTTCCAGGAAGTTACACAGACCCTCCTTCCTCCTGACAGGCTGCACAATCCAACACAGCTCAACTATGGAATGGCAGTAACAGATGTAGATGGTGATGGCGATCTCGAAGTAGTGGTGGCCGGGTAAGTGAAAGGGGTTTGAAACTGAAAGGCCGAATGCTGAATACAGGAAGTCCTCGAGTTACGACGTACTCGACCTACGACATTTCGACTTTACGACCCCCGTGCCTCGTCCGCCGTTTTGTTCCCAGCACCATAGTGTTTCTGCTTAGCTAGTGCATAGTGCTTGTCTGTGTTTGTGCACCGGGAGTATCTTTGCCTTATTTACACACTCTCAGCACTAATGGTAAGTACAGCATCTTATTTTTGTATTTTAATGTATTTTAGTTTCTTTATACGAAGTGTTAACCTTTCCTGCTACGGTCACCTGACCGTGGTCGGGAGACGCAGGGGAGACGCCTTCTCCAGGGCCGAGGTTGTCCTCCTCGGGGTTAACTCCCTTCTCTCGTTGCACAGCTGAGCTGGGTGGCGGCAACAATAAAGGCACGAAGCACGGATTTGCTGCTTTAATGGCTTTATTAGCTCCTCTGCACATCCTCCGCTAATCGCTACTCTTCCCCGGTCGCCGTCGCTGTAAACACTCGCACCGGCGCGCACTCCTTCCTCCGTCGCAGTCCCGTCTCACTCACACATCGACGCACACGCCCACACACACTGAGCTTGCTGTCACAATCACGTGGGACAATACCCGTAACAGAAATATTTCAACGTACATTTCGACTTTAACGGTGTAATCCGACTTAGGCGGAAATTCGGGTTACGTCGCCAGCGTAGGAACGGAACTCGTTCGTAAATCGAGGACTTCCTGTAATGACAATGTGTCTGTGTCTGGATTCTTCACGTTTCTCATTCTACCTTCAGATACAACGGGCCTAACCTGGTGTTGAAATATGACCGCACACAGAATAAACTGGTAAACATTGCTGTGGATGACAGTACCTCGCCATATTACGCTCTAAGGGATGTAGCTGGGAACGCTATTGGTGTCACAGCCTGTGATGTGGATGGAGATGGACGGGAGGAAATCTACTTCCTCAACACAAATAATGCCTACTCTGGTAATTATTAATCATCCATTCATCCATTTTCTATCGGGCTTGTCCTCATTAGGGTCGTGGGTGAGCTGTGGCCTTTAACATCTGACTTTTGGGTGAAAGGCGGGGTACACCCCGGACTGTTCGTCAGCCAATAGCATGACACATCCACAACCATTCACACTTATGGACGATTTAGTGCTCAAGGGCCACGTTTTAAAAATTAACAGATGGGTCAGTTCATTTGTAGATCAGGTACAAAAAAAAAGTTAAAATTTGTATGTAATATATTTAAAATAGTTTATTTTAATAAAAGAATTCATGCTTTCTATTACACTATTTATCATTAATTTGTTTTTATTTGTTAAACATATTTAATAAAATAAATGTAAAAAAAAAAAAAGGTTAATTGTACAATATATGACTTTTTTACTACTATTTGTGATTTAATTGTTTCCAATAAATAAATATATAAATACATTGTTTAATTAGATAAATGAATGAAAAATAGATTAAATACATAATAATTAACCAATTTTTGGGAAATACCCCCCTCTACCTCGAAGAACTACTCACATCCCATTCCTTCTCCTCCGCTTTAGACAGGCTAACCTTCTCCAGCCTCTGAAGACCAGGTTTTGATCAGTGGGTGACCGAGGCATCTGCTCTGCCGCTTCCTGTCTGTGGAATGCTCATCTAAGGCAGGAGTGTCAGTCAATTTTTTGTCACGGGCCACATTGTTGGTACGGTTTCCCTCAGAGGGCCGTTATGACCGTGAAACCATATAAATGTTTCATCGCCTGATCATAGTATTATATATACACACCAAAATGATGGATAACTAGTTTTCAAATCAGAAGTCAAGGATAATAATTGGTATTACTGTAAAACGGTGTTTGGTAACAAAAAAAAAGCTTGCAATATTTCAACGTTATTATTTATTACAACGTGAAATTTTGCTCCAGATTTTAGCAAGAATCATAGAAGTTGACGTACGTGATTTGCTTTCGCCGGCCGCATGAAATAATGTGGCGGGCCGATGTGGCCCCCGGGCTACGAGTTTGACATGCCTGATATTTGGTTTTATCATATCCACTTGATACTCTTTTCATCTGAGAGGCATTGCTTGAGGATATATTTGTTTCTGTTTGACTTCAAATTGATCCCATTAGCCAGACAAAATCACTGCGTGGGCCACTTCCGGTCCGCGGGTTGGAGATTGACATGTCTGATCTAAGAGCACCACAGACTGTAGATGCTTTTACTAAAGACTTGAAAACAGACCTTTGTTGTTCTTTGTTTTTATGTGGCCATCGTTTCTGGTATTATTATTTTTTTTATATATTTCCTTGCATTATTTAGATGTACCATAGTTCCAAGTATTATCTCTTTTAATGTTGCACTGTAGCACTTTGAGATCCTTTGTTTGATACAAAGTGTGTTATAAACCGAATAGATGATGGTGATGATTAAGAATTTAAAAAATATATATATTACAGCACACTTTGTCATGTAAATACTCGGTATGCTAGATTAAAGAACGGAGCAGGCCGTATATGTGGCCCGATCACAATATGTTTTCCACTTGGATTTTGAGGCTTCAATGAACCTAACATAATGTGTCTTTGGAATGCGGGAGAAGCCAGAGTACCTTCAGAGAGCCCTGCGCATGCACAGGGAAAATCCACAAAAAAAATCCAATCCTAATTTTAGTGCAGAACCTCGCATCTTTGAGGTAGATGTGTTGATCACTAGACCGTGTGACAATTATAATTATTCATATGTGTTGGTATTATTATGATTACAGTATGCAAAAAACGATGTTAAATGACATTGCAGGACGGGCCACTTACTTCGACAAGCTCTTCAAGTTTCGTAACGGTCGCTTTGAGGATCTGCTCAGTGATGAGCTCAACGTGCGCCGTGCCGTCGCTAACCGCATGGCGGGACGATCTGTGGCATGCATTGACAGAAAGGTTAGTGACGCTCCACATCCCACCTTTCCTCCTGATCTTTAAGGACTTACTTTCAAAGCATCCCTGGCTCTCACGTTTCTTTAGGGAACAGGCCGCTACTCAGTCTACGTGGCAAACTACGCCAGCGGCAACATCGGACCCCACGCTCTCTTAGAGATGGACGTGGCTGCCAGTGATGTGGCAAATGGCATTATTGCGCTGTCTGATGTTGCTGCCACAGCTGGAGTAAACAAGCTCACAGGTCTTAAAATGAATGTGTGCTCTTTTACACTTGGGAGTGTGAGAACATTTTTACTTACAGTTTCCTTTGGACGCAGGTGGACGCGGGGTTGCGGTTGGACCCATCGTCAGTGATACGAGGTCCGATGTTTTCTGTGACAATGAAAGAGGACCCAACTTCCTGTTCATGAACAATGGAGATGGAACTTTTGTTGACATCGCCAGGCGGGCAGGTGAGAAAAACAGAAAGGAAGGTTGCCTTTGAGTGCAACTTAATTACATCTTAATAGTGACACCTCCATAAGCAGCAGGGTAACCTGTGGGGAGTTTGCATGTTCGCCCATGCTTGCTTGGGTTTTCTCAAGGTAAAAGGTCTTCCTCCCACATTCCAAAAGCATGCATGCAAGCTAATGAGTGTGAATGGTTCTTTTGTCTAAATGTGCCCAGCGAGTGGCTGGCGACCAGTCCAGGGTGTACCCCTCCTCACCCATTCAGCTGAGATAGGCACCAGCTCACCCACAATCGAAATGAGGACAAGTGGTATTGAAAATTGATGGATGCTTGCATGGATGGATGGATAAATAACGCCTCCGAGGTTTAAGACCAATGTTGTCTTGGCAAGAAATTTGATGAATGTATTATAGCTAAACTCTGTGTTTACCCGTAAAGGTGTGGAGGACCAATACCAACATGGTAGAGGAGTAGCACTAGCTGATTTCAACGGCGATGGAAAGACAGACATTGTCTACGGCAACTGGAACGGCCCCCACAGGCTTTACCTACAGGGTAGCAACTCTAATTTCAGGGTGAGTAAGGAGCATAGCACAGTGGGGTAGATCAGAAGTCTAAAAAGTGCTGAGCCTGGAAAATGTCCTCTTTGCAGAATATTGCGACTGCAGGATTTGCATCCCCCTCCCCGATTCGCACAGTTATTGCAGCTGATTTTGACAATGACAGGCAACTTGAGGTGTTTTTCAACAATATTGCCTACAGAGGCAATGCTCCCAACAGGCTCTTCAGGTGAGTACAAGTATTCAAGAAAAGGGGTATCCAACATTTAGCAATTAACTATCCAAAATAGCTCTTTTCAGTCACGATGCTACCTGAAGGCGGCACAATGAGTGACAGGTTAGCACATCTGCCTCACAGTTCTGAGGACCGGGGTTCAAATCCCGACCCCGCCTGCTTGGAGTTTGCATGTTCTCCCAATACCTGCGTGTGTTTTCTCCAGGTACTCCGGTTTCCTCCCACATCCCTAAAACATGCATGGTAGGTTGATTTAAAGAATCCGTAGGATCCGTAGGAGTGAATGTGAGTGCGAATGGTTGTTTGTTTCTATGTGCCCTGCGATTGGGTGGCGACCAGTTGAGGGTGTACCCCGCCTCTCGCCCGAAGAAAGCTGGGATAGGCACCAGCATGCCCGAAACCCTCGTGAGGACAAGCAGTACAGAAAATGAATGAGAAAGAATACAGAACAGGGCAAAGAGGCATTAAAAAGTAAAACAAATATGTCAGATTATCAGCAACATTATCAATAGTTTTTGCGGGTGAATCAGTTCTATTCAGTAAGCGGTAACAATACAATTTAATGCCATATCAATATTCTTCCACCCCTGCTGTGTGTGTTTGCAGGGTGTCGAGAAGAGCTAATGCTGACCCTTTAATCCAGGAGCTTAATGTGGGAGACGCTGCAGAGCCTCAAGGCAGAGGAACGGGTCAGAACACAATATTACCAGGCCGCATATTGTATTTTTGCCATATTGGTGCTAGTAGCTTGCTGTCTGGTTAGATGAGATTTTCAGTGCATGAGCTGCTCATCACAAACACAGGGAGGTTGTTGTCTGGGTCAACACAGTGAAAGGTCTTTGCCTTTTTTCAACAGGCGGCACTGTGACTGATGTGGATGCAGACGGGCAGTTGGACCTTCTGCTGGCACACGGAGAGAGTGCAGCGCAACCAATCTCTGTCTTCAAAGTCACACAGGTGTGCGAGTGTTTGGCTTATGCTAGACTCACTCGGTCCGTCATGATACTAACCTATCACCACGGTTGTCAGGGCTCAACAAATAAGTGGCTTCGAGTCATTCCTCGCACCCAGTTTGGCTCGTATGCGCGAGGTGCTAAGGTAACAGTGTTCACCAAGACGAGTGGAGCTCATATGCGCATCATTGACGGAGGATCTGGGTACCTGTGTGAGATGGAACCTGTTGCCCACTTTGGATTAGGTAACTATGCTGTAACGTTTTACAACAAAGGTGTCAAACTCAAGGCCCAGGGACCAGATCTGGCCCACCACGTAATTTAATATGGCCCATGAAAATGAATCATGTGCATCGACTTAATGTTTATTGCTAAATACCAAAATTGCAACTTGCCTGAACCTTAAATAACGTTGAGCATTGCAAGCCTTTTTTGTCACCATTCCTTTTAAAATAAATCAAATTATAGTTGAACAGTTTGTATTATGATTTGATTTCAAAACTAGGTATCCACCAATTTGTTGTGTATTTGCAGTAGTTTGAGGCGATTTATACATTTACAGTAGGGCTGCAACTAATGATTCATTTGTGAAATGATTCATTGATGAATCGGATACATTTTTGAATTTCCCTACCTTTATGAAATCACAGAACATACAGTTCCTGGTTTGGAAAACAACGATGAACTTTTTTGCTCATTCTTTGATGGACCAAAGTAAAAGGCGATGTTTGCAAATGTCTTATTTTGACGGGAGTACAGAAGTCTGAGAATATTTACTGTTGAGAGGCTGAAATTCCAAGGATTTGGACAGTTTTTATTTAAACAAGATCTTTAAACGATTAATCAAGTATTGAAATAGTTGTCAGTTATTTTGACAATCGATTAATTGATTAATTGTTGCATCTCCAATTTACAGTATATGATTTAATCTATAATTTCACAGTCATAACGGCCCTCTTAGCGAAACCATAACTACGATGTGGCCCGCAGCAAAAATGAATTTGACAATAACGCAGATTCAACAAAGACCATTTTAATTCTGTTTACTGAACCGTAAAAGCCATTCAGCGTAAAGTTTTAAAACAGATGAATTTATAATACAACAGTAAAAGGACCAACAAAAGGCAGTTTTAACAGCAATATGTGAAAAATACAATAGACAATAAAATAAACTACAAATTATGCAGGTAAAACGGAACTTTAAATAAACGATGTACAGTGTATATTAGTTTAACGTAGCTTAGTATAGCATGGCTTAGCAACTCAACTGGAAGCGTAGTTGAAACAGCTAATAAGAATAAGCGAAATAAATTTCATTTCTAGAGTTCACTTAAAAATCTGTTTTATACAAAAAGAAAACATAATGAAATAATGAATCCACAAATACTCTTAATCATTTGACTTTTTAGTCCAGTAGTTGCAATCACTGTAAGAGAAACATTATCTTTCAGCTCAGCCAGCCTTAGAATCAGCATTTATCCAAATGCATAACAAAAAAATCTAATCTAAAAATTTGTCTAAGATTACTTGGGAGGTTGTGTGCTAGTCTCATTGTGTCAAAATACTCCTAAATGCCCAACGTTCCTTATTATTTACAAAATAGAAACAAAAAAACCCTTTCAAATTATAAATGAATGGGATCTTGTGGGGTTAATGGCCTCTTTGCAATAGTGCATACAAACAAACAAGGTTTAATTGATCTGTTTTGCTGTCCTCAAAAAAAGCTGTACATGTTTTTAGATTAAAGTTCCCTGTATTTTGACATGTATTATACATTAATTGGTTAATATTCTTGTGTTTGACATTGTGGTGATGATTTTTTAGGAAACGATGATGTTTCTGTGCTGGAGGTCTCTTGGCCTGATGGTAACTTCATCACCCGTATCCTTCAGCCTGGCGAAATGAAATCAGTGGTGGAAGTGCCATTTCCCAGGGACAGAGAAATGTCCATGCTTGACAGTGACACAGAGGTATGCATTACAGTTTGCAATTCACTGTGTCTTTCTTTAAAATGTAAGTAAATCTATCTTTTGTTTTCCAGTGTGGTAAAGGCTTTACTGTGAAGAACGGCTGCTGCACAGGTAAGCCTTTATTTCAAAGGTAAATTAAGGTATTAAGATATGTTTTTCTTTACTTTTCTTTTATGTTAATGTTTCTGCAGGCATCTGAGGACATGTTCGTCTATCCAACTTCGAAAAAAAGCAATTATTTTTCAAACGTTGCTTTGCTGAGCCTTGTTTTATTTCCTAACTCTGAGTGTGATGAGTAATCTTTTTGTTTAGTTTTTTTTTTTTTTTTCTTTTTTAGTATTCTATTGCAGTTAAAACTCCCATAGTTCACTAAAAATGCTTATTAATGCCTTACTTCCATTCTGTCGTTACAATCTCCTGAAATAAAATGTTTACAATCAACCTACTGGATGATTGTCATTTCATGATTGAATGCCTTATTACAGTTAGTGATAAGTGAGACAACTTGTGTTAGCCTTACCTGATGTTTATCTCCTCCTATGCTTTCTTGCTACCCTCCATCTCATTGTAGCAAAGTGAACTTGGTGTGTCAAAGTTCTACTATCGTGAACAAGCTACATAAAGGCAAGACTCATGTACACAAATGCCTTGTTAATTTGGTTCCATGATTACTCAAATGTTAATTATAACAGTAATTCTTGGCATAAAAGGAGTACCGATAGCACACACAAAAATAGTTCTTCATAGATGTATCAGGGAGAGTAGTGTCAAATGTATTTTTTTAATTTGTCCAACATTATGTGAAATATTTCATTTCTTATTCATTTTGCTCTCCACCAACTTCAGAGGAAATAATGGCTGCTTCCTCTTCTCAAATTTCCAGTCTAATAGTCACTGTTTTTGTCTGACATGTTCCATTAGAATTCAGTCAATATATCAAACTTATAATTGAGTGCTAATTGAACAAGTAAAACAGTTAAGTCACATGTTTTGAGATCCTAGAATAGTCAAACACACTTAAAAATGTAGGGAAAATGTCAGTCATTAAACTGCAGAAAAGAGCAGCTTCCAGGGGACCAATGAGATTGTAGCCTGTGACAAAAAATGCTCTGGTCCTTCACTAATGGTTTGTATCTCCTGTATTCGCCACTGTGTTGGGAAATATGTACAAATATGTTCAATGATGATTAAATAAGTCCATATATGTGCTTTTTAAAAAAAAATATTTTTATATAAACTGAATGGTTTGTTAGATTGAAAGAACAACAATAAAGGCATTTAGATGCATCTGTGATTAAATTATTATTTTATTGGACAGCAGTCGTAACACTTCATCACCATGTGTAACAAACAAAAAGCTGCACCAAAGTTTGTGCTTGCACAAAATTAGACATTCACATTAATGAACCTCTTTTTGGCAAATATTTGTCTTTGGAGGTTTGGTCCGATAACTATTATGCCTTCTGCATGTGTAATTCAATACATGACAGTGAAGATTCAGGAAGACGATTTGACTAGTACTTTGTCTAACATGCTCATCTTTGCTACGTCCTTGCATAAATCCAATTTTGGAAGAGTTGATCTCGAACAGAAAAAAAAATGTTTTAAACGTCTGTGAATTTAGTAAAATATACGCTTTGTGTGTGGAAAAAGGAAGACGTGCTACATTACGTATACATGGATGAATCACATTCACCTGCTACGAAACAATATGATATGGTGTCTTGATCTGGACTTGATTTTGATCTATAGTGTCGAGATCTGGACTAAGGTCGGTGACTCATGCCCTTGTAATATTTCTACTAACACCTATATCATTTGACAATGTCAAAGCTACATGTCAACTATTTCAAAGCTAGTGTTAGTGTGCCTGGTTAGTTATAATGAGTGTAGCCCTACTTCCTGGTAGGTTCAATTTGGTTGAGGTACAAGGATTGTGGTTTGAATACATCCACTCGAATGCATCCCACCTACCAGATAACACATCACTTAAAAAATATAGGAAACTAATGGTGCAATCACACCAAGAATTGCCAGCAAAATGTTTTTGTTCGTCAGGTGCATTGCAACAAATTACTGAAGTGCATATTTTACGTGTTCACAATGCCTGATAAATAATGTAATACAGCTGAGGACTAACAGGTCTTTCTTAGGTAACTTTTTATGAGAGCCGTGAAGACGCGTCAGAGCGGTTCAAATGTCCGAAGTTGTTCTCTAGGGTTCTGAGTGATCAGGGGGACGTTGTCTTGTCAGGAGTACCCAGTCATCGAGCTGTGCTGCTGGACACAGAGCTGCTCCCCGAGCTGCAGCCGCTGGAACCCCTGTCTTCATAGATGGAAATCTCTATCTGGGGAAAGCGTTAGGGACCGAGAGCGTGTCACAAGAGTATGCTTATATTCACTGGTAATTGTTCCAGTTTTTGTATACATGAACATAGACGAACACTGAGGAAGGATACAACGCGCATTCCCCTCTCTACGGGATCAGTAATGAGCAGCCCCCTGGGAGCATAGATCTTTTCATTCTGCTCCTGAATGTACTTGGCAATCTTCTTCAACACCTGACACACAAAGCAGAGCACAAATTAATTAGTACAACTGCTACACAGAAAGGAGGATCACATAAGATGTTGGTAAGCAAACCATTTTGAGTTTGTAGTGGATTGTTCCATTCACGCCAAAATGACCCAAATGGTGAAAAGTGGAAGAAAAAAAATCCTTGCTTTTCATCAAAATATAATCAGCTCTTCTTTGGCCCCTTTAGACGCCTTTAATTGATGCCTTTTTCCCCTCAGGAAAAAAAAAAAACAGGTGGGGCCCCAAGGTGGTTTTAATTTCAGGTCATTCCAAATTCCTCACACACTTTTATTGCTACTGTACATACGTACATTTTAGTTGAAAACTCCATAAAATATTTTTTGAAAAGATGGACAATCTGAGAGACAGACTTTTGCCAAGGCTAAAACATTCAAGAAGCTGATGATGACACAATTTACATTTCTGCCGGAAGTAATTTCCTTTGATATTAAAGACTCTGACACTGCGTACACACGGTATTCTGTTGAAAGTGGAGAAGAGATGACAGACACTGCCATTTACAGAACACCTGTCTACGCCTTGGCGGAGGTCACTGAGTGACTCGACTGACTGCAGTAAATGAAAGTATGGATGAGCCCACTTCCTGTCAGACAGCTGCATTTTCAACGTTCACCTTCTCGTAGCGTGTCTCCATGCAGAGGAAGATAAGATATGCTGTAACACACGCCAGACAGCCTTCCAGGTAAGACTGGCCTCCAATCTTTTCTGCTTCCGCATAGTAGTTATTGAGGGTCTTCACAGTGTCCTCAAATAGAGTTCGCTCGATCTGCACACACACATTGATCAATGAATTGCAGGGCTGGCTAAACACTAAGTATTGTCCAATGTAAACCTAAATGGACAACGTAACATGTAACATGTGCAGAAAGACTTCCCATGCTCTCACCCTGCTCTCCAGCTCAGAGGGGTACTTTGTCTGGAACTTGCAGGTGGTTCCCTCATTGTAGTCTCTCTGGATGAAGACTTTATTGGCCAGGGATGCACTGTGCCTCAACTCCTGCAGGTTGTGGAACTAGGGGGAAAAATACCATGCCCATGACAAGGGTTAATACTGTTTTGGACACTGGGAACTAACAGCTCAGCTCATAAGATTTGAAACTTTGGCAACAATAAAATGTTTATGCCTGGGATCGTGAGTTATGATTTTATTTATTCAGTAACTAATGAACTACTAATACTACTACTATATTTTTGCGATTTTGCTTTCATACACCAACACAGTGGCTTTAAATCAACAAAATCAACATGTAATTGAAGTGGACTTTGGACTCAATTTAAGAAGTTTCACAAAAATATGGAATTTGCCATTGAGACATCACAGCCATTTTATGAATATCTTCTTATCATGTTACTTCTGTCAGCAGTCACATCATCAATAAACATCTAGGAGCCTGTTGCATCAGCAACGTGACATGCCAATGCCGTAACACAGCCTTCACCATGTTTGACATGACGTTTTATCGTACGCTTTGGATGGGGCAATTCAATTTCGCTTCCCTGTTATTCTTCATACTTTTTTCTTCCCATCATCCTGATACACAAGTTCACATTGGTTTCCTCTGCCCGGAGATTCACATTGCAGAATATTTTGAGCATTTTTTGTGGAAAATCTTATCTGACTTTTTTGTTGGTTTCCTTTAATGTTACAAATGTTCATGAGTTCAAAAGTACTTTATCTTCTTAAGAAAGCATCAAACTGCAAATTTGGCCACGCCTAGTGTTCATAATATCAATCTTATGGATTGATATTGTTTTCTCCGGCTAATGAAGGCCTCCTTCGCTAATTGCAATGCAATCACTGTGGACTTCACATTGGTTGTCCGTGTCAAACAGCTTTCAAATACCAACTCAATACCTGATATCAATTCCACACTGCTTTCTTAGTCTTGAAGTAACAACTGGATGGGTCGCACCTACCAAATTAACTGCCTCTGAGCAAATTGTTGTAATACTTTTGAGTTCCAAAAATGGAGGTACGCTGCATAAAATGGCTGTAATTCCTCATTAGTAAATGCTATATATTTTTTTAAAATCTCTTCAGTTAAGCGGAATGGAAAGTAGACAATTCAATGGCATTTTATCATTTTAGTTAAAATTCACTGTAGTGGTGAATGAAGGTAGCTGTCTCCCGCTCATACACTAGTTTACTCCGTCAACAAATACAGTTCAGCTCAGCCTCTGACTCGCAGATGTCATGGCTAACAGTACGATTTTGGCTGTAAATCAAACTCATCTGAAACCGTGTCTCGTGACCGCTGATATCACTGCACACAAAACAAGTGTGGTGCCAGCAATACTTCCATTTAAATAGCCTCTCCTGGGTTCGTCAGGTAGCAAATGCCATCATTAGTTTTTATAGCAAAATCTTTCAGACTGATCAAACTGTTACTATTGCACTTGTCTACATAGTTTATTCCCTAAAAAGAACACAAACTATTGACACTTTCCTTAAAAGAACAGGTCAGTACTGAGAGACATTTTGATATTTAATTTGACCATTTTTATACATGCAGTTATCATGTTCATGCTCAATTTCTTAATGTGCTCTGAGTTGCCCCTTGAACATGTAAGCATGGTGTAGTTACGGATAAAAATATAATACAGAGAGGTTATTTTTTAACAATACATTTTCTTTATTGTTCTTCACTTCTATACAAGTGGGTGGCGACGTTGCAACAATGGGAAATTGTGGGTGCTCAGGGGACAACAGTTGAGAACCACTGATCTAAGATAACTGTGTCATTTTCTTTTTTTGTCAGCTTGCACCAACTTCTTTTGGTTAAATGATAATATTGATGATTATATTTAAAGGAAAGGTGTATTATTTTGGGATAATTATATTTCAAATAGAATATAAGGTAGACCAGAGCCCAGGTGTGAGCCCACAACCTCTGAACTGTGAGGCAGATGTGCTAACCACTTCTTCACCATGCCACCAGATCAGACAGTAAACATGTATTTCTAGACGCATGTGCCATGAACCTTGCCCTTGACGGACGCAGTGTTGTTCTTCGACATGATCTTTCAAACAGGTCCCTGGAGAAAGATGCCTCTACTTTTCTCTTGTTTCACCAGTTCAGTTGTACTGTGTGCAAATAGTAGCCGTTGTTTTGGTCTTGTAACATGTAGTAGGATGTTATAGGAGAGGCAGGCAGAGAGTGATCATCCATTTGTGCTCTGCAAGCTGCTGGAGAGAAGCCCAGCATTCGAAACACTATCCTCTACCACAAACTTCCAGTGTCTCTCTCTCTCTCTCTCTCTCTCTCTCTCTCTGTCTGTCTGTTGGGAAGAAAGGCTCAAAGCATATAATGGCATATTGTGAAGCCAGTGAGATTATGCAAAATGTGCTGTTTCGCCAAGTAGTTGTTTAAATGTTGTTGTTACACTCATGTTCTATATCAGTGATTCTCAACCTGTGTGTTGTGGGAGATCATCAGGTGTGTCACGAGAAATGATCCAATTTCCCTTAATTGGTCCGAAAATTATTTATTCAACTAAAAATATTCAATACTTGGCTATGCGAGCGACGTAGCAACAGGCAGACCTCTTTGATGCTGTGAACATTGGCACTTATTGCATAGCCAAGGTTAAAAACGTCTGCAGAAAAATAATTACGCCCCCCAAAAAAAAGATTCAGTTGCAATTTTAGGCTTATTTTCTGAGATATTTGATTTTCAGCCAGATTTTGGCGCCCGTCTACATTTAGGTCGAAACCTGCATGAGCCTGCTGATGTCGTTGTTAAACTAGTACAGTCGGTGTTTTGCGGCTTAACTTTCACCTATATAGATATGTAGACAATAACGAATGAAAGGAGTGTGTTTAGATACATTTGAGTAGGCTTGTTTTGTTCAAATTAATCACTGTAATGCCTTGTTGCAGAGGGAAGGTATATATGAGGTAAGGGCGTGCAGATTCGTTTTCCAGCTATATACACGGGATTTGTCAGCTCATTGTGGTAAATTTGTGATTTTTTTTCAGCATATTAAATTAGCGATTGAACATAATTTTGGGGTGGTATATGATAGCAATATCATACCAATTTGAAAAAAAAGCAGTGTTTGAAAAATTAAAACTCAAGCAAGATGTCCTTTGTTTTGGGGGGGTTTCTGAAAATTGTCATTTTGAAGGTGGGGGGGATTCCAGCCGACAGCATATAAAATATGAGTAAATCCTGCCACTTGATAGTTTCGTACATTAGTTTGTCAACACCGGCAATGCAGCAAATTTGGTCACCAGTTCTGTCGCTGATGTCACACCAAAACATGGCGGCATCGATGAAAAAGAGGCGTTCCCAGGGCAATTAGTTATTTAGCGATTGCTCCAAAACATATTGATATTATAGGAAATTACTGGGTTTTTTTGCTCAACAAAATGAAACTGGCAAAGAAAACTTGTTAGCAAAATATAGAGCATCTTTACGCTATAGGTCCTTTAAATATTCTGCCAATAGATGGCAAAAGGTACACGATTAATGTGTGTATCCACTTTTTGCCGTGATATTTTTTTCTTATGCAAAATATATATGTGCCTTAACTTAAAAGGTTGGTAAACACTGTCCTGTGTTTATTATTATTGATCTCAGTGGCGCTGTCCTGGCCTCTGTCCGTGGTGCTGAACGCCTCGGACTGATGTGTGCGTCGATCTGCTCTTGGGACGAAGTCAGCGGATTCTTAGGACGTTCAAACCCATAAAAGCACAACTGCACGAGGCGAGGGCTGCGTGTTTGTTAATACGACGTGCAATGCCCGCGTCTATTCAGCACATGTGAGTAACGTGCCTGTTTTACACTGAATGTTTGGAAGGAGAAAAAAAAAAACATCAACATTTGGACGAAACGAGCAAAGAAGAAGATGCCCTCGCGTGTCCTGATTCCACTGACGCCGTGCAGCCGCTGCGTTCAACCGTGTCTAGTCTAGATACCACCAGACCACCTATTTTGTACGCAAATACTGGTGTCAGTGGCTATGCTGAGTCAAATAAAGAGAGCATTGTGCCCGTCTTACCTCAGTCGCCATGTTGCTGTCCGAGTCCCCGCGTGCGCTGATGATTGACACGGGACAGATTAAGTGAGGGGTGGGGGTGGAGCTAGCCTGGAGGAGGACAGGATTTAGCTCTACTGTATATGCTTTAAATTATCGAGACAATCATTTAATCCCAGTAACGTTCGGCAAATAGAGCGTTTTGTTTTGAACAGCTCAGTTGTCATTGTTAAGGTGGTCATATATAAATATTGAGATGACAATAATAATAATAATAATAATTACAGGAGGGGGAGTAACGATATCAGGCCGATACCGGTCCTTTTTCAAGGTATCAGGTACTCGTGAAGGCTACCGATATCACGCAAGGATCCATTCATCCATTCATTCTCTTAACTGCTTATCCGCTTATAAATAACCATCCGCGCTCACATTCACACCTACGGGCAATTTAGAGTTGTCAATCAAACTACCATGCATGTTTTTGGGATGTGGGAGGAAACCGGAGTGCCCGGGGAAAACCCACGCAGGCATGGGGAAAATATTCAAACTCCACACGGGTCCTCAGAACGGTGAGGCCAGAAGTCAGCTGGGACAGGGACATTGAAGGCTCTAAATTGTCCTTACTGTAGCTTTGAATGTGAGAATAGAAAACTATATGTGCATTGTGATTGGCTGTCCAGAGTGTACCTCGCTTCTCGCCCAATGCAACCTGGGATATGTTCCAACTCACCTGTGACCTCAGTGAGGATGAGCTTCTATGGCGGGTGGATGGATAATAATAAATAAGCCGCCACTGAGTGGGAACTAAACAGGCATGTGTCCCACTCAGTGGGACACAGTCAGAGCCAGCAAGGCCTCTGCTGGCCTAAATATTATCAGAAGCACTGCAAGATAAGATAAGACAAGAGACAGATAAACAATATAAGATAAGATAAACAATTAAATATTGGTCACCTCGCGTTGGGAAGAATACTTGCAGACTGAAGCAATAATATTCCAGGACCCAGACAATTTAAAATAAATAATCAAATCAAATCAAAACGAGGACATGGGAGATGGTGACTAAAAATGTCAAACAGCAGCTCCTACAACAACAACAACAACAACAACATTTCCAACATAAATTTGATATTAAATACACAGTGGATGGATTTTAAAATGTGTATTTGTAAATTGCCTCATTCCTTGTAGTTCCGTTTTTTTCTTTATAGTTCTGTTTTTTTGTTTGACTGTGGTTCTGCAGGTTCTCTTTAAGGGTAGCTGGACAGTCTGCCCCTTTGGTGCCAAGGAAGGCCCCCCCCCCAAAAAAAATAAAATAAATAAACGAACAGCAATAGCACAATGTCGCCAGTAGGAGGCAACACCTGATCAAAACGTTTCCCAGTCTGCCAGAAAAGACTGAGAGTGCAGAAGTTGAGGGAGAAGAAGACGAGGAGGAAGAAAACATTGCTACATCAGCTAGCCATCGAGATAAAATTGTGTTTCACGTTTTATCATGAATAACGTAGACCTTTTGTTGTTCGTGCGGTTTAGTAAATTGCCGTTGGAAGAACAGTTGGAAATAAAACGTTTAGGGCCGCACAGACCAGAAGACTTTGTCCTGCTTCAGCATGGCGATATGGTGACCCGCACCTTCAAAAAAGACTGGTTTGAAAAAAAGAAATGGCTAACCGCTAGCACGACCAAACGTGCACTCTTCTGTTTCCCCTGTCTTCTTTTCGGTGGTTTAGACTCCGTTTGGGCATCGGTCGGGTTTAAAGACATTAAACATCTGTCTGAAAGAACGGCGAAGCACGAAAGCTCCTCGTCTCACCTGAGATGTGCCATGAAGTTGGGTTTACTTGGGCTGCCCCCCGTGCAGACACACATGGATGTTGCCGATCGGCTTGCCGTCCAGGAGCACAACAGACTAACTGAGGAGAATCGCTATGTTCTGGACAGACTGATTACTTGCGTTAAACTTTGTGGCAAGTGCGAAATGGATTTGCACGGTCACGACGACACACTAAACGCAGCTCTCTTTAGCTGCATATTTGAGACTATGTGCGAGGGAGACACCCGGCTCAAAAGACACTATAACGCGCAGCCTTTCTTTAAGTTGGCTTTAAGCACCATTCAGGACGAGCTCCTGGATTGCATGTATGAGGTCTACAGGGAGGAAGTGGACAAACAGTTGCAACAGACCCAATTTGTTGGTGTCCAGGTACATGAAATTACTCATATGTCGCGCAGTTCTCAAATGGCCATCGTGTTGAGATATGTGCTTGACAACACTCTTACTGAGCGATTCCTCGAGTTAGTCGAAGTCACGGATAAAACTGCTTTCGGCCTTTCCGACGCCGTCCAACAAGTTCTCGAGCCCTTGCGGCTGACTGAGAAACTCGTCGCGCAAACCTATGATGGAGCTGCCATGTTGAGTGATGGCGAAGGTAGCGTGCAAACTCTGATGAGTTTAAGATACCCGAACGCAGTGTTTGTGCATTGCTACTCCCACCAGTTAAATGTTGTCCTGCAGCAAGTATGCGCGTCTCGAATCCGTGAGCTAAGGGTGTTTTTTGCTGATTTGACTGGCTTCGCAACTTTCTTCACCTCGCCCACTAGAGCAGCGGCCCTGGTGCAGGTATCATACAACAACATCCAGCGACCACGGTGGAACTTTCAAAGCAGGACCATTAATGCTGTATGGGACAGTCAGGATGCCATACTGGAGTGTTTGGATACTATTCGCACTCAGCCAGGATGGGACAGTGTGAGCATCAGCGAGGCATACGGCCTGTCCATGCACTTGAGAGACCCCAAGTTTCTCCAGCTACTGCATTTCTTCGCAGAAGTCATGCCCGAAGTGGATGTTCTACAGAACATTCTGCAGAACCGAGAGATTGATGGCTCAGTGGTGAGATGCGCCGTGGAGAACTTCATCGCCAACGTGAAGGAGGTGAGAGAGAGGACTGACGTGATTGCCGACCAAGATGGCGAGGGCGAAGTTAAGCGCAGGAAAACCAACACGGCTGAAGTTATGAAGGAGGCCTGTGACAACATGATTGCACAAGTAGAGGGCAGGTTCTCCAACAGTGACTATCTCATTGCAGCGCAGCTAGTGGATTGCTCACTTTTCCCCAAATTTGCAGCATCATTCCCAGCCGCCCAGCTCAGCTGCGCTATCAAGCTATGGCCTTCAGCTCTTAAAAACAAGGAAAAGTTACAAAGTGAACTGAATATTCTCTACCAACACAATCAGCTGTATGCAGGGAAATCTGCGCTTTCTCTACTCCAGACTATTAGCGAAACCGGGCTGCAAGAGATCTTGTCTGAAACATGCACTCTGTTAAACATCTTCCTCGCAACTCCTATGGCGTTCCCTGAGTCTAACAGGAACCTTTCCACAATGGAAAGGATCAACACATTTGCAAGAAACACACTAGGAAAAGAGCGATTTAATGCTCTTTGTATGCTTTCAAATGAAAACCAATTTATCCAGGGACTGGTGGATTTCAACAGGAAAGTCATGGACAAGTTCGCACGTGCAAACAACCACCACGTTTCATTCCTATTCAAGTGAATGATATAACTGTTTTGTTTTATTTTTAATCTGTGAATAACAGTTGGGATGAATGCACAGTAAACGATTTAGCCTACTGTAAATGTTTTAGATATGTACACGAGTTGTGGGAATGTTAGTCACTTTCAGAAACATGGACAAGGCTTACACTCGCCATTTTAAATCTTTTATGATGCTCTGCTTGTTTATTTAAAATGGATACTTTTTATCTTAATTACACTTGTTCAGATTTATAGTTTAGAATGCATGGATTGTTGAAGTTGATAGCTGTAAAATGTACACTGGCCTGGCTGTCTCCTATCAATGTAAAAATCACAATTAAATCAAGTTAAGGCCCAGCACAGGAAACATCCTATTTTACTGTTTCAATAACTTTGACCAAATAGTGTTAAATTGTCTAATTCTGCAATGATATTGTAGCAGCAATGTGAAGTGTCAATTTCCTGTTGAAACTGGCAAATGCTCTAAATTGGAACATGACTGTTCACATTGGTCTGGAGCTCCATAACTGCATCATCATCTTGTTTCTACACTGCTGGCTAGTCCTCAATTTTATGATTAATTGTTGGCTGGTAACCAGTCCAGGTTGTACCCACCTCTCACCCAAGTCAGCAGAAATAGGCTCCAGCACACCCATGACCCTAGTGAGCATAAGCTATACAGAGGATGAATGTTTTAATGTGCATTACGTAACATATTTGGAGCACCTTGTGACTCCATCAATGAAAACTGCTATGTCTAATTTTTTATTCATTCTTCAACACAAATATAGCTAAGCTGTTTCATAACGTTCACATTACCAGGTAAGAGTAAGTTTCTTGTAAGGCGCTTAAGTTAAAGCCCCCCCCAAATGTAAAACTAATTTTGTATTTAAGTCAAATATAAAAGTTCAATAGTTCCACAGTCATTTGTATTATTCAGCAGGTGGTTCCTTGGGATTTGGTGTTGGAGGTTGCGTCTGCTCTACTAAGGCACATTGTCATACAGCCATGTGGGATTTCCTAGTTTATTTCAACAATGAAATAGTTCACCCATAAAATATGTAGCAATATATACACGTGACAAAAAAAAATATCAAATAACTTGCATTTTCAGGCATTTTAAATTAAATATATTAGCTCTAGAAGAAGGGATGTGTCTGGTTACAATACAAGCTAAGCAAACAATTACAATCATCAGTGCCTGCATAAATTTTAAAAACAACATTGCATCTTGGGTCAGTCACAAGTTAGAATTAGACCAGATACATTCTTAAGTCCTGCTTGCAAGAGTGTGAGGGAGCTGACTATTTGACCCAGCTGCCCTGTTCAATTAAAAGACTCCAGTTGGCTGAATTTGTATGCAGTTAGGTGTAAAATAAGATTCCATGAAGCTCCACCAGCACAAGGAAAAGCATGCTAGTCCAATTGTTTTTTGCCAGTGCATTGCCACACCTTGTTAAGCATGTCACTCATTGCACATATTTTTTAAATTATTTTAAACAGTAATCCACAAGAGTTTTAGTCACCAAAGCGGGACTGAAATCAAATTTCAAAGTTTACTCTATCACAGGGTAGCATTTTGAAAACATTCAAATTTGATCATGTTGTTGGTCAGCCAGAACATTTTAAAACCATTGATCTTGTAAGCGACACCTGACAGCACCTGATTTTCATGCATGCTCATACATCCCTTTGCTCAACAAAGGGACAAACAAGGGTCCTTAACGTCAACATCCAGTGACAAGGATGGGCATAATATAGAAAAGGAAAGGGCAATCTCAAAGGATGCATGTGCCAGAGGTTGAAAACCAAGGCATGTGTCGAGGGTTTAGTAACTTGACGGTGTGACGAGTGGAGGAGGAAACGGTGACGAACATCCCACCAGGTCACACGGCCAACGTCATGTCATTGTAACTTGATGAGTGAGGAATTACAGGTAGCACAAACAAACACAGTCTCTCTCTGGGCCTCTGGAGCTGGGAAAAAAAAAAGTGACAGGTGATTAACAGGACACACTGGGGTGCCTGAAAACAATACAATCGAATCTCAAAATTTGAACACCCTAAATGTACATTTTGTACTTCAATGTAAATGCATGACATCACATTAGGTGACATGCAGTCAGCATGTAAAGCAGGGGTGTCAAAACATATCGCATGCCACATAGTTATGGTTGCCCTCAAGGGAAGGGTAAAATTGCAAAATCGCCTAAATGTATAATCACTAGGATTGTAATGCTACCGCAAAAATCCCGGTTCGGTACATATATTGCTTTTAAGTCCATGATTCAGCTCACATTGGTTACACTAAGTACTGTAATATTTCCATTCCCACTCAACTTAACCATCTATGGAACCCCATACCTTAGGCCAGTGGATCTCAAACTTTTTACACCAAGCACCTACCACCTAAAAAAAAAAAATAATTCTTTGCTCTCCAAGCCCCACCATCATGACTGACATTAAAATACAGTACCTTTGTAGGCCTCAGTTCTCATAAAAAACAAGACAGATGTTTTACTCCTAAAACATTTTTGATATTGTAAGCCAATGTAAAGCCAATCACACAGCGCACATAAACAACCATTCACACCTACGGGTAATTTAGAGTCTTTAATTAACCTGCAATGCATGTTTTTGGGATGTGGGAGGAAACTGGAGTACCTGGAGAAAACCCACACAGGCATGAGGAGAACATGCAAACTCCACACTGGCAAGGCCGGATTTCAACCCGGGTCCTCAGAACTGTGAGGCAGATGTGCTAACCAGTCTGCCTCATAACAATTAAAGGTCAATTAATTGTGTATCAAAATAGTAACCCTTCCTGTTGATCAGTACATTTCAAAAAGGTTACCGCTGTACAGTATTTTCTAGTCATTTTATGCTTGCAAAAAACATGTTCAAATAAGTTTATGTTTAAAGGGTGTGTTTTAATGAGTTTAAATGTGTAAAGTGTGGGGGGAAAACAATTTTTTTAATGTTATTTATATGATCTATCGCAGATTTTCTTTTTCCAGTGGCACTGGAACATATCCCACAAAATAAACGGGTTCACTCACTGTACACAATTTATTTTAATTACTTGACAGCTGTGAATGTTTGAATTCAAAGTGTGATGCATGAAGTCCATTTGCCTTCAATAAGCTTCACTCTCCACTTCCTTGAACGCTATGTCACAGTCACACGTTATCAGGGGGCAAGTAGTTAGTTGTATAGAGTTTTATAATACAGCAGTAAATGTTTTTTCTATGCTGTTAATAATGTTCACATTACCTTACTATGCTTTTAAAGTTAATCAAGGTTTTGGTTGGCAACACAGATTTCAATTTCCATTATTATGGGAAAATAAATCGGAGGTCGACCAGCATTTCAGAATATATACAGGGTACCCCCAAAAACACTCCCTGAATTCATGATGTTATGATATCCCAAACAATGTAAATGCATTGTTGATGAAGATAGATTAGCTAGATTAAGACTGATTCCCTATCTGCAGAGAAATTGCCAATGGTGGGGAGTACCATTTTCAGCAAGATGGTACACTGTCACACTGGCATCTAGCTGTTATGTGCAAGATGAGACGATTGCGTGTTTTTGCAAGTGGCCTACAACTTCACCGGACCCAACTCCTTTTGACTCACTTTACAGAGCAAGGTTTATGAACCCCCATCTCTTACAGCCCTGAATAAGATTGGGGGGGGGGGGGGGGGGGGGGAATGGACCACTGAACCAGTATGCATGAATAGTCCAGATATGCTGCAGACAGTTAACAGAGGTGGACTATTGCACTGATGTTTGCAGAGTAACCGGAGGGTGCACAATCATCGAGTGTTTGTAATGCTTCCCTATTCTGTATACGACATGAAACCGTATGAAATCCAAATCTGTAGCCACAAAGTGGGAAAGAATATTACAATACAGCTGTTTAAAATTAGAGAGGGATTTGGCAGACACCCTATTTTTATTTTCAACTTTAAAAGATCTGATGAATTTGATTCTTTTCTTAGCTTACCAGTGGCCCCCATGCAAGACCTCAGCACTTTGAAAGAACAGCATCGTGAACAGAAGCTGTTGCCACAGTTACTGCAGTTCTTCTAGAACAGGAAGAGGACAGATGTGCTGAGACTTTGTATTTAATATAATACAATGTGCACAGTTCGAATATCAGTTCTCTTTAAGTCTCACCCTTTTCTTCAGAACTGAGAAGACAGCATTGCAGCTAGCACAGTTGCCTTTGGAGAGAGGAAAACAGACACCTATTCTGAGCATTATTATCACAGCTACTTGGAAACCATTTGTCACAGCACTCTGACCTGCGCTGGTAGTGGGATAGCGTTTGCGCAGTTTCTCTGTCAGCTTGGACACTTTGCTGCGTATGGGTTCATTACGACTCAGGAGGCCATTTTCAGAGATGGCGTCAAACTCAGGAGCTCCAAGTGGACCATCATCATCCTCCTAAAAAGGGAGGAAGGGAAAAACAAGAGAAGACCCACAATGTTAACGAAATATAGCATGTAACTATTACTAGTCAGAAGGTTAAATGCATGAAAATGAAAAGTTCACCTTTACAATGGCAACTTCAACTTAACTGCCCACAATATTGTACTTGGAATACAAACCACATTGTTTTAGGAATAATTGCTTCAAAAGCCACCCAAAAAAGTTTTCATTACACTTTAGAATCGTACTTCAATTGTTGCATGTACCTTTAATAAAAGTTTTATGATGGCAAGTGCTTGGCAATGGAATTATTTTAATTTGTATTACTTTCTTTATGAAATGTTTGGAAATAGTACACACAAATTGGAGATCGACCAGTGTGAGAGCAGATGGCCGGCCACCTTAGAGTTCTAATCATGTTTAGCAAATTAAATAATGGACTGTACAAAAAGACTGCGATGAACCAAGTTACAGCCACAAAAAAATACATGCACGATAAAATGACCTGCCACACCTAAGGACCTACTTTCTGGAATGCAAGGCATAGGCTCACTGTGTAAAACAAACAACGGCATTTACTATGTTTAAGAACATGTACGGCTCAAACACTGATGTTACTAATATAACAATCGAAGACCAGTAATAAAGAAAGCCCCTAATGCAGACAGCATGAAAGGAACAAGCCCTTTATACACACACATCATCACTGTTGGATGCATGAATGGAAGGTACTGGAAAATTTACTCACCACTAACACCAAAGGGGTTTCCTTTGTGGGATGTAGGATTACAGAGTACAACTTTACACACAAGCATCCACATTACTACAAAAGAAACTTGCTACAGACTTCTAAATACAGTACACAACTCGGTCAGTTCACACAATTGTGTGAAAGGTACATTAGAAAAAACATTACCAAGTGTCAGAGGACTTGGGGCAAGACTCACCTGGAGGGAAATTGAACTTTCCTGATTTCAGAGCCAAGCAGGAGATAAACAGGAATGACATTATTAATATGTTTGTTCCACCCAGGGATGAGGAAATTGAAACCATTTGTTTGCTGTGGAAATTAATAATTATGATTAATGTTGTTTTAATGATTATGAAGACTATTACTTTACAACTAGCTACAAAAAGGTACAGCCTCTCACAATGGGTTGGGCTTAAAACCAGCTAATGGCTAAATATGGTCAAACAGAAAGACTGAGGTCAACAAACAGATGGTTTCAATTCAAATGACATTTAAATGTATTAATTTAAAATTAAGGAGACTAAATGACATGCTAACAAAACCAGTGAAATATACTGCCTGGGGTGAATAATTTATACAGTACAGCTAGAGCATGAACAAGGTTGCCTTCGCATCAAAAAGATACAAAACAAATTTGATAACACGGCACCAAATATAAAAAGATCTGACGATGTGATGGTCACAAATATGTTTTAATATTTTGTCATTTTATGCTAACCAATTATAAATACGTGAGTATCAACTCATTGAGTTAAAAATCAGTTCTGCCTTTAGCAGTTTTGTATCTGGGTTAGCGTTAGGATAATTCACACCCACAGAGATGACCATCCAAGTTCCAACTATTGAATCATTAATTATTAACGAGTCTTGATTTGAAATATCTCTCAGTAATCCAGACCATGTGTAATTCCACCAATTTTAAATACAGTACACTTTTGCTGAGTGGTGTGTAAATGCGTACTGAAAATGTTCAATACACATGTAAAACAGTAATACCTCAATTGCATCTTTAAATTCATCATCAGGCTCAGCTTCTTCCGCTTCTTCTACACTGCCAGGTGATATGTCCTGCAAGGAAATACATTACCAAAAAATTGTTATTGTCATGACTTGAACCTTTCCACAAAAGCAAAACACAGGAGGACCAGTTTAACAAAGTCCAAGCCTCTGCTGGAGAACTAAGACAGAAGAAATAAGTTGCTCTTTGAAATGGTTAAAGGGACTCCGAGCAGATATCGGTGTTTTGTTTTTAAATATCTTCAAACATATTTAATGTAAGTGCTGAAAACATATGCAAATACTTAACAATATAGTGCTGGATTGTTGAGATACAGCTTAAGCACCTTTTTCACCGTTTTAATTTTCCTGAATTTGTGGACTGGAGTAAAACACAGCCCAGTGGGGTTATACTTTCAAGTGCGAGTTCCCTCCCCCACTATATAAGGAGAAAAGGACGTCATTTATTTTGGCTGCTCAGTTTAGTGTTAGCGGTCCTTCGCTTCAATAACAAGGCCCATTTACCCCTCCAGTGCAGTTAGCAAGCTAACGATGGCTACAACCCGAAAACGCATCTTCGGTGGATGCCTCAATTTACAGAACAGCTCGGTGACGTTTTGTTAAGCTCTTAAAAGAGAGGGGGAAAAAAAAAAAAAAAAAAAAAAAAAAAGTGATTGATTGACTTTTCAAATACACATGCAGATCATCAACACCACCAGCTGACTCTGCAGTGCGCATTTTACAACGGATAGTTTAGTAAACTTTCACCAGAGACAACATGGTTTCTTGGGTAACTTGATACTCGTGAAAGGGACAGTGGAGACTGCCCATAGATAGCTGGGATAGGCTCCAGCACTCTCGCGACCCTTGTGAGGATAAGTGGCTCAGAAACTGGATGGATGGATAAACCACAACAAAACATGACTTTCAACAGTCATATCAAATAAATTACTAAAACTGCTTTCTACCATCTGAAGTACATATCCAGAGTGAAGGCTTGCATGTGCCAAGCAGACCAGGAGAAGCTCATCCATGCTTTTATCTCAAGTAGACTTGACTATTGTAATGGTCTTCTGACTGGACTCCCCAAAAGAGCATTAAGCAGCTGCAGCTCATTCAGATTGCTGCAGCTCAGGCACTGACCAGAACAAAGAGGTCAGAGCATATTACTCCAATTCTAAAGTCTTTATACTGGCTCTCAGTCAGCTTTTGAATACATTTTAAAGTTCTGCTACTGCTCTATAAATGACTAAATGGTTTAGGTCCTGAATACATGAAAGAAATGGTAATGGGATATAAACCCAGTTGGGCTCTGAGATCGACAGACGCAGGTCAAATAGTGGAGCAGAGTCCAACGCAAACATGGTGAAGCAGCATTTAGCTGTTATGCTGCACACAAATGGAATAAGTTGCCAACAGTAGTGACGTCAGCCCCAAGTGTACATGTTTTTAAGTCCAGATTTTAAAAAAAAAATTGTCATGCTTTTTAGAGCATTTCCACTTAAATATTTCTTGCACTGTAAGCTGTTTTAATTGTATTTTTGGTTTTTTCCCTTCGTTTTAAATGTTTATAAGGTTTTTTTTTCTTTGTTTTTAAATGCTTTTAATCATGTAAACCACATTGAGTTACCTTATGTATGAAATGCGTTATAAATACATTTGTTTTGGTTTATTGTGAAATCCACTATTCAATTGTTTGTGTGTGTTCATTTCAGTTTTTGTTTTAAACTTCATTGTGCTAATTTAAAACATATGCATGGTATTCATGTTTTGTATGTGACAAATAGAAGTGTAGTGTCATGGGAATTAACACTAGAGTGTTCTTTTTTTGTTTGTTTGTCTGGGTGCATTTTCTGATTACTCTAAAAAAGAGAAACAGTCATTATAGCAGTGCCAAAATAATTTTAAAGTGACATTCATTTGCAGTCCGGACACAATGGAGTGAACATTTCCTGGTCCGGGAGTCTCCGTCTCCAAAAGTCTCGAACACCACCACCAAATGTCGCTAGATTTGTTGGTCACCATAGTAATAATAATCACTAGAGGGGTCGGAGAACTCGCTAAATTCGCAAAGTTGGCAACGCTGACTAGCCGCTCATTTTGTTGCATGCCCTAGCTCCAATCCCAGTCAAAGTGTTCTGTAAATTGACTGTCTGTTGTACTAGAGCGGCTCCAACTACCGGAGACAAATTCCTTGTGTGTTTTGGACATACTTGGCAAATAAAGATGATTCTGATCATGACAACTAAGGCCATACTCTGCATTTGTATGAGGATTTGTGATTTGGAATTCCAGTTACAAGTGGCTATTAAGTGTTGTGTAATTCTTTATTCTTTGTGTAGTCTTTTGATGGAAGAATGTCAGAGACTTTTTATTAAGACACCTGGGAATGTTTTTAAATTGTTACAAAAAAGTGCATAATATTCCTCCTTAAGTTCCTATGACTTTTACACTATACTGTACATCACAGCTACTCAACTTAGTTTTCTCTATCGGAGTATCACTCACCTCCAGACTGGTTGGTGTGGGTGTCCTGTCCACTACATTGCTGTGCTCCTGTTCTTCACACGCTACCTCTGAAGTGGAGGTCTGCCCAATATGGAGCAGCTTCTTCAGGTCCAACAAAACTGGAACACAAGTTAACAAGACAAACAAATTCTGTGTTGAAAATAATTTTGATACATTCTCTTGCCAATCTGTTTATAAGACCTCTGTGGAAGTCTCTATTCCAAAGGAAGATGGCGCTGTTCAACCCAGCAATCACCCAGCCCACAGGAGCGAGGTAGAGAAGACACACCACTGTAAACAATCCTACATAAAACCTGGAGATAAATGATGAGATGTAAATGATGACTGATGAGCCAGTATTTTCAACCAGTTTTATTCATGTATAAAGTGGTCTCTACTAAATCTGGAGCTAAAGATGCCATAACTATTTTACAGAAATGATTGTGTAACTTGTTCAAAATCCCAAGTACCAATAAAAAAATGCACTTTTCACTACAACAAACATAAAATCTGATCATAGACAAAAATCATTTTGATGGTACACTGGCGTGAAACAGAACAGTTTCCATTATCGCCATGGCATCACTGGCCCATCAATGGTGAAACGAAAACACCACTGAGTTAGCAATAGTCCTAGTTTTCCTGTTTTAAATTCTGGTCTGACTGCTACCAAGGAAGAAATGGCTAAGTATATGACCTACTCACAAGGACTTCAAATAATTTCCAATACCATTCAACACAACATTTTTATAATTAATATACACCTATAATTAAGTACACTTTGGCATTCACACAAGGTAATATTTGTGTGTAAAATTGGCCACAAGAACACCCAATGGTTGCGCGTTTAGATGTGCGTGTCAGACCTTGATGATGTGGTGTGATTGTCCCAGTACAGGACCTTGTAAAGTGTCTCTGCTGATTGACAGGCCGAAGACAGCATGTCATCCAGATGCTTCAACCTGGAGACAGAAAAGATCAGCCCATGATGAGAAACTGAAATTCTTCTTCCACATAAGCATGTCAGAATATTTCCTTGTGCAAGACCAGACCATATAACAATACTCACACTCAAGCATATTTTCTTCATCACATGTGAAGATCGACTAATATTACTGCCACACTGAGAAACCGGGAGATGAGCTGAGCCTCCAGTACAAGCCTGTCTTGTGGTTGGGTGCAGACATTAACGTGAGCTTCTGCTAATGGCACACTCAATTGCTCAGCAAAGTTGGTAAGGGGGTCATGAGTCGTACTTGATATGGGCCCAACTACTCCCAAAAACATCGTAATTTCAACCAGTGTCATAAGTGTCTAGTAATCCTTCATGATCCTTTGTGTATTTTGTTTGAGGAATGTGGGAGGCCTTTTATTGAGACAGAGAAACCTGGGAACTGTTTCAAATTGTGGAAACAAAGGCATAGGTCTCGAAGACACCTAGGAATTGTTTTACCGGTAATTGGTGGAAAGAAAATCCAGTCTCCTTTCAGGTATACATCCATGAGTAAAAAGCATTTCACTTCTATTTAGGTCTTCGACTTTCTTCCATGCAAAAAAAGTAAACTCTTTACAGTGCAGTACTGTATAAATAAAGACCCACCGGACTACCCTGTGCATTCATAACATTGCTTTTGACCCGAGGGCCCTATGCAGTAGGGTGATAACAATAGGTAATAAAAGCATCACCGAAGCAAGGATGACTAAAAATTAATATCTAAATAAATATTCAAATTCTGAGCATTTGAATTCAGAGGTTCTATTGTACGATTACAACTACGATCAAAACCAAAAGAGGCTGTGTTTAATTTTCTCTGCTCAAGTTTTCTGTGGATTAATACATACCTTTTAATTTGTCAAATTGACGGTTTGTCTTGAGATTTTTCCACTAACATTAAAAGTAACCAATCAAGTCAGTGAAATGCAGTGTTTCTTACAGGTCTTTGACTTCCAGCATGGCCTCCTGTTTACTGAGATGAACAGTCTGCAAATCTCGGCGGTGTACAGTGTGATAGTGCCTCCTCTGGAGTTCTGCCTCAGAGGCTCTGCCCCAGCACCTGTCCTGCAGGTATCCCAGGGCAGCAGGCACAGTGACTGCCACCAAACACACTGCCAGCCAACCCACTGATTGAGGAGAAGAGGGCAGTTAGTAGTAGCCACCGCCACCAGATGAAGCCTCAACTTACCTTCATTAATAGTGCAGAAGACGACATTGAGGAATATACAAACGAGCAGCGAGCACAGGGGCATCCTCCACCTGAAAAATACATTTAAAAAATAAATAAAATTTTAACAAGATGTCTCTACTTGCCCATCTTTTCAATAGCAGACTTTAACTGGTTCTCAGGTAGAGTGGAACCTCTAAATTTTAAATCAAACTGAAATTTTACAAGTCTGCTTTAACCAAAACTTTCTGGAAAAACTATACAAGCGCACAAAACCTCAGAGGCCGAAATGCTATATATCGTAGTTATAACTTCCCTCGGAGGGCCGCTACAACTGTGAACCCATATAAATGAAAGATTTCCTCATATACTGTAATTACATACAGTATACACAACACATTGATGAATAGCCAGTTTTGAAATCAGAAGCGTATAAAAACATGTTTTTAAACTATTATATTTCTTTTCAAATGGGGATTGGAAACAAACAAAAAATGCTTGCACATATCTCAAATGGTATTTCACCAGAACACAATGAGTAATTTTGATTTGCTTTCACGGCCACATAAAATTATGTGACGGGCCGGATCTGGCCCCTGGGCCACCAGTTTGACACATGTGATCTAAAGGATTAAATTCACAATTGATTTGTGTCAATACTTTTTCTTTTTACTTATGATGCTACATACAACAACGGTACCAGTGATAAAAGAAAGTTGTGACGATGAACATAACTAAAACGAGAATTTACCACGAGGTAGTAACTACAGCAATCTGTCCTGGGTGCAACATCAATAATAAATGTACAGATTGCACCATAACCAACATCTTTTTACAATTGTATGTCTTTTACGAATGTTAAATGTGCGCTGAATGAAGTCAACTTGTATAAAAGTTTGCAATGTTCAAATGTATTTCAAACACTGCCTGAACAGTTAATAAACATTTTGTGAAGGCGACAGTTTGATCCAGAAACACACAAACTACAATTTCCTGTGGGAAAAGTTGTTTCAAAATTTTAACAAATTAGAAGTCAACCAGCATCCCTGAACAGTCCAGATTGCATTCAACTGTGTTCCAAAGACACACCCGAGAAGGAAGCGGGCCAACTCCATGGCATCTGTAACTGGTTCCAGAAAGAGTGCCATTCTCTTATAAGACACAACCATGTTGAGGAGGTCAAAATTCAGTGCAGATCTCGGGCTTCCCAGTTCAGAAGCGTCTGGAGACGCCAGAGTGTCCTTGGATATAGTGTGCACCAGCTCCCCCCTTTCCCCTGCACCCTGGTAAGGGTCCTGTGATGCCGCTGCATTGTGGATCATCATTCCTGTACAGTATAAGGAAAGCAAAAAGATTAAGCTGATGGTAATGGTGTCACTCCTCTTCCTGACTTGCCAGTGACTGAGCTTTAGAATCCTATAACACCAGCTTTATTGGGACGGTAGCAGCATATGCCAATTATGTCATATCATTTAGTGCACATGCGATCATCCTACATGGTGTGTAGGCTACTCAAAGATCAATGCTTTAAACCCTGGGAATAGGTACGTGATCCTGTTATGATAAAAATGCAACTGCTACACGTGTCACTCATTTGGGTCATGAATTGACACTTGGTGCAGAAAAACGCACGTTTATATTACTGTATTCTTTATCAATGTTGGAATACATTATCTCATTCACAAATATTTAAAACTTACAATTATCTCGATGATTTGCGTAATGGATATCTAAAGCTACTGCAGATTTGCAAGGGTTCTATTTTCTGCCAAGGCCTTAATACAGGGGTGTCCAAACGTTTTGCAAAGAGGGCCAGATTTGGTCAGATGAAAATGTATGGGGGCCGACCATTCGGCCTGACATTCCTCGAACCATTACCATTGTAAATTAACATGTAAATATGTAACTTTATATCACTTTGCTGTCTGCAACTAGGTCAATATTGCAAATGAGAATCTGTTTTCAATTGCATTACCAGGATAGTTTGGTAATGCAAACTATCCTGGTAGATAGATAGATATAAAAGGTTAAAATAATAATAAATTAAATACAAATGAACTATTTGATTAAAGTTAACTGAATTTTTTTAGAAACATGTATTGATTTTGTTTTAACAATTCACATCCCAGTGCATTTTGACAAAGAATAGTATAGTGACTATACTATTCTGTCATCTGATTTGACTATAGTATAGTCTATACTATACTATATATAGTATAGTAATTTGACTATAGTATAGTCAAATCTGATGACAGAAATTTGACCATACTGTGGTTTGATCATCACAAAAAAACAATTCACTGAGACTCGTAGCTCGCCTTTTTAGAAATTTCATTTGAGTCGCGTGCTCTTGTGAAAAAGCGCTGCTGTGCCATCAATACAGCTTCCAGTGGCTTCAGTTTTTCGGCGCGTTTGTTCGCTGTTAGCTTGTCGTAGTTAGCATGTTTGCTCTGGTAGTCCCTCTTAATATTAAATTCTCTGAAAACAGCCACAGCCTCTTGGCAAATTAGGCAGACACAGTTGTTTCGTATGTCAGTGAAAAAATCCACTTGTCCTGGACACGGTGGCCCTCGTTGTGAACTTTCCTCTTTTTAGTTTCAGTTGCCATTTTAGAAATGGGCTAAAAACATACCACATGGGTAAAAGTTCACACAGGGGTCACGCGACGAGAGTGCGGCCACAGGTCTACTGCCACCCTCTGGTGAAATATAAAATGGCTTTTTGGGTGGGTGGGGGTTTGTGTATTGTTTACTGTGGTAAACTGTGCTGGTGGGCCACATATTGATTTTATGATATGATGCTTCGGGCCGGAGGAAATTTGGCCCGCGGGCAGGATTTGGCCCGCGGGCCGAACATTGGGTATTGTTCCTTAACTATACCATCTGTTAGCATCGCCAACACGATACGTGACGCGGTAGAAACGTTCAATCGCAATTATTCTTAAAGATGTATATGGAGGGAGATTTATTTATTTTAGTCATATTTCTTTCTACTTTGCTGTTATACTAATCAGTCCGGTGACTGGGAGCAATGGGATCAAGCATTTGAGCCCCAAATTAGCAACGTTTTTAAATACTCAACACGATATTATGTAGCCTGTAAGATGCGGATGAACTGTAAAGTTTAGGCCAAAAAGACCTAAATTATGTTATGACTTGAATCTAGTTCGTAGATGAGATAATTTACCCGAGCTACGTGTCCAAACACAGCAAACCTGAGGAGAAAGGCAGCAGCTGCCAGTGCAGCTCAGGCGACGCTAGCAAGTCACGCCGACATCATAATCCTGGAGGAAGAAAAACCTCCAATTTCATCGACCCAGGCAACATGACAACAGCCTACTTCACGAGCACCGATCTGTGCTCACGATATACTACAATGTCTGCCCTTTTGACGAGATATAATGCCTGCGGCTGGCTACTGCTTCCGGCTAGCTCTCTGTCGTAAGAGGATCTGCTTCCGGTTCTTCCAGGCAGAGCAATCGATCGTCGAAAAGTCACATATCCAACCGTCGATACGAAGACTTGCTCCGACAGCTCACTGACGCAAGCTGAGTTACTGACGTGCCCAAGTGGCGGCCATGTTGGGGAGGTCGACGTTCTCATTAAGGCAATCCATGGACATTGAAATGAAGTCCTAACTTGCTCATTTCTGAACCGATTTTCAACTGAAATAGTTTAACCTGTGAAAGGTTACAGTTCCCTTATCGTAATGTACGGCGTTGTACGCAAACGTACGCAGCACAAAGATCCACACACAAAGAATGCGCTGACGACTTTGACCCTCCCATTTTAGCGTCGCCATAGGCACGCAGCTCAAAAGGGGCGTGTCGTATCGACCTATTCATAACTATTGTGGTATACGCTTTACCGATATCAAACGTGGAAAACGCAAACAGAACTGTATATTCCATCCATACATTTTCTGTACCACTTATCCTCAATCGGGTCGGGGAACAAGTGTATATTATGAAATTATGCTATACTAAAAATGTTATCAGGAAAAAAGTAACAACTGCTCAGTCTTTAGAAAATGTAAAGCAACGTTGACAATTTATTTCCACGTTTCACAGCAATAAAGATTCCGCATATCCTCTTTATGAACAATATTGAGTCACCAAATACGATAAACATTTAATGTAGTGATCACACCATACCACATTGCCAATCATTTGTTTGTACCTCCGCAGACTATGACATCCAAATTACTTTTTGAGTGTAACGCTGATCAGGACACTCCTTGTGAGGTTATATAAGACGCAGTGTTCTTTGAGACAGACAGGAGTATTTGCAGCCTCAAAAGCAAAGAGTTGTGTAACAGTCACAAGAACTGTGTTTTGTCAAAGCCAGTAATGTTTAAGACTGCTGTACTGCAGCTATACAAGGTGTCAGAAAGGTTCCAAGACCGGTGTCACAAAAGATATATTTCGAACCCAGACTATAAACGATTAGTTTTCCCCTTCGATGTGTCCCAGACGTTTAACCAACACATCCACAACGAGATCCTATACAGCTTCTGCTTCGTTCTCTGCTTGAGAAGAGGCAACAGCTGTGGCATGACAACTGCGCTGCTTCCCCATGACAACGTCTCTGCTCACAATGCCCTGAGCATCCGACTGTTCCTGGTAGAGAAGAATATCGTCATGCTGGAGCAACCTCCCTACTCGCCCCGTGTGATTTTTTTTCCTGTTGCGTTTAGCTGTTGTGCGAGCGCTGGTGGACTTTGAGCCCCCCACCATTTCTGAAGGACTTTCCACACTGTCCACAGATATACGGTTTCTCACCAGAGTGGATACGGAAGTGCCTGGTGAGTGCCCCGGAGTGACGGAAACACTTCGAGCAGACCGAACAGGTGTAAGGCCTCTCCCCTGTGTGGATGCGAAGGTGGGTCTTGAGGTCCTCCTTGCGGTTGAACTCGCGCTTGCACACTGGGCAGTGGAAAGGGCTGCATCCAGGTGGGTAAAGATGCAGTTTAGTCCTTTTCCTGCCTGC
The DNA here is from genome assembly GCF_024500275.1 of Phycodurus eques. NCBI lineage: Eukaryota > Metazoa > Chordata > Actinopteri > Syngnathiformes > Syngnathidae > Phycodurus > Phycodurus eques. The sequence continues at coordinate 10,970,528 of NC_084530.1, forward strand.
CGATACCTGCTGGAGTGTCTGTTGGCAATGGGCAGAGTGGAGTTGCAGCTCACTGGGTAGCTGGAAAGACTGATTGCATGATTTGCAAGTGCAGCTACTGTTGTTGTCTTCGTGGCTATTGGCACTGATGCCACGAACATGTTGAGAGGCCTCCCGGTTTGGTAGGTAATCTAGAAAAATCACATTTTATTCAATTCATGTACTTCTCATTTAACTAGTACACTGGATTTGGCTTTTTCAATTCCATTTTTCCCCCCAAATATTTAGATTTTTCCATGCAAAACTCTTGATTACAAATTCGGTACTTTACTATATGTCGGAGAGTTCCCTCTTTTACATTTAGTTCTTTATCATTGACTCTTTCAGAAACAATCTTTCGTCAAGTCACACAAATGTATTCATTCATCTTCCGTACCACTTATCCTCAGTAGGGTCGCGGGCGTGCTGAAGCCTATCCCAGCTATCTTCAGACGAGAGGCGGAGTACACCCTGAACTGGTCGCCAGCCAATCGCAGGGCACACATAAACAAACAACCATTCACACTCACACCTACGGGCAATTTAGAGTCTTCAATTAACCTAGCATGCCTGGATTTGAACCCCGGTCCTCAGAACTGTGAGGCAGATGTGCCAACCAATTGCCACCCATACAAATGTATATTAAAGACAAATATGCAAACTATCTACACAAGTACAATAGTTGCTATTCTGAATAACAATTGCCATTGTTAGGGTTGGCAGTAGCTCAGCCAAGATATGTAAAATACATAGTAAGATTCTACAGTCTAAAATAAAATGTCTTCTCAACTTACCTTCTTCATCTTGATCGTGAATATCCTCCACTCGTGGATTCCACTCGTCCAGCAGTGTTGACTGGACGGCAGACATGCACTCTGGGCTTAAATCTTCCACTTTCATCGAATCCCATGAACAGGCAGGCGCATTTGACTCAACTTCTCGGTCCTCCTCCTTTAAGATCACCTGCGCTACTGTGAGCTTGTCATCAAAACAAGGAGGAGGGGGTGTTTGCTGGTGTCGGTGGTCCTGACAGGGTTGGTCAATGCTTTCGATCTTCACCACACATACAGGTTCGCGAGACTGTTCTTCCGTCCATCCATTTTCTAGAGCACACGTCCTTATTTGTGTTGTGGGTGAGCTGCAGCTTATCTTTTTAAGAATAGGACGTTCACTTCCAACCGTGCAGTCGTGCTCACTGCCATGTTTAAGAGTTGGGGGGATTTCGTCGCGCTGTGAAGCCTTATCTACGAAGTCGGCTGCTTGTGGGAGCTTCGGAGCATCGGGGTTTAGGATTTGCTCCTCGGTAGGATTCGGTACCGTCCCAATTTGCCGTAGACTTCGTTTTAAAGACTCGTTCTCTCGTCGTAGATCCTCGTAGATGCCGCACGTTGCCTTGCCGACGAGCCCCATCACATCTCGAACTGCGATCTCCAGCGCCACAGCAAACGCTCCGTGGATCGCCGCAATAAGCTCCCGCTGCAGAGCCACAACATGTTGCTCTGCTTCCCCGGCGTGAGTCGGACTCGGTACCGACAGTCGTTGAGCGCCACTCGGCTGTTGGTTCATTACGAATATAGAACGGTTGAGACGGCAGTTTAGCAGACCGCCGTCCAGCTCAAACGGAGTAAAGTTGGACGCACCGTGCACACTCGTGGAGGTTTCACTTCCGCAAACAGTTTAGGACACCAAGTGGACGAGATGGTTAACTGCAGCCCTAAGTCCCAAACAGCAAACGAGGGGCCATTTCAACAGTGGCTACAAGTAAGAGGTATCCAGACCTTCTATGGCCTAAACACTTTCAGGACCCCTGACCTATCTGTTCCATAAAATTGCAGATGCTCCCAATAGTCCATCATCTTCATTTTTGCAGCATTTCTCGCTCTCTGTTTTATTCCTTTTTTTTTTTTTCTGATCAGATTTTAACCTCACTGTGTTGACATGTCGATCACCCCATGGGGTCTTCGGTAGTATTGGTCAACTTGAACTATATTGGCAATGAAACTTCTGAAGGCAATCAGATTTCTAATATTTTTTTTTCACAGGGTCAGAGCATTGGCCCCTTGACTTCGACTAGCGAAACATGTTTTGCAATCTGCACAAATTGATACATTTAATAATCAGCATCTCTGTTAGTACAGTAGGTGGATTTTATGTTTTTCTATTAGGTAAATATTGTTTCTAAACTGCTCCAGATGATGTACATGGTGCAGGTGCATATATTTGTATTGCATTTTTATTGATGGTTTATATTGGGATGTGATATGGTGGCATTAAGTCAGGTAAATCCTCACTGAAGGCCGAGGTACCAAATGCTCATCCCCACCACTGCATTTAACAATATGGATTTATTGGGTTAAAGAAAAAACTGAGTAATATCAAAACACTTTGATTTGACCTTGTAAATTATCTTTGCAGCAACAGCAGTAGCTTTGTGTCAGTCACGGCTTTTATAATTGTCAAGTTGGGCAAGTATCCATCCTGAAGGTCCGAGGGTGGCCAAATCATTGAAGAGAATGCAAACACGGTTTCCTGACATTAAAAAAAAAAAAAAAAAGAAAATTTTAAATGGCCAAGGAACCTTTTTTCATTTTAGGTTGCAACGCTAGCAGGAAAATACGATGATGTGTTTGAATTTACCAACATCCTGACTTTATGTTGAGGAGGTTTGCTTTGGATTAAGATAGCTCGCTGATGAATCATCATCTTTGCACAGGGAACCAAGCGTCGAGGAATCCTCAACATTCCAAACATGTCCGAGGGACAAATAAATTGGTATGTCACTGTTCTAAAGAGATGGGATAGAATACGAAGTGATTTGATGTCATATAAGACAACAAAGATACACTACACACACACACCTGGTTAATGACCTGTGTTTAATTGTGGTGCATTCAAGTGCTGTAGGAGCAACCCATTATTAGTGATATGTGTATTGGCATCTGTTTTATGTGTTATTTGCATAAACAAGCAATGATTGGTTGGTTGACTGCTTTATTGAGCATTCATTCATTCATTTTCCATACCGCTTTATCCTCACTAGGGTCGCAGGCGTGCTGGAGCCTATCCCAGCTATCTTCGGGCGAGAGGCGGGGCACACCCTAAACTGGTCGCCAGCCAATTGCAGGGCACATATAAATACAAACAACCATTCGCACTCACATTCATACCTATAGACAATTTAGAGTCCTCAATTAACCACCAACTACCATGCATGTTTTTGGATGTGGGAGGAAATCGGAGTACCCGGAAAAAACCCACGCAAGCACGGGGAGAACATGCTCACTCCAAACAGGTGAGGCCGGATTTGAACCCAGGTCCTCAGAACTGTGAGGCATATGTGCTAACCAGTCGTTCACCGAGCCGCCCACATATAAACAGAAAAATATCAATATAAAATAAGATGACTAAAATAGCTAAAGGAAAAAAAACTTAGATTTAATTCAATTCATGGTCCACTCATTTCCCAAGCCAAAAGACTCAATATCATAACGGCCGGACAATAATTTGAGTCTGCCACTCAAAGACTGATCGCTCTCATGCCTCCATCAATTCAATAGGCAATTAGGAAAGCAATGCAAATACGTTTGTGAAACTTTTAAAAGAATGGAACATGGCTAAGCCTGCCTTGGAGCTAGTAATTTGAATGTGAAGGAAATTATTGATGCGCTCTCATAGCACTGTGAGATGCTCAGAGGGTTGTGAGCCTTTTTGGTTGCTGGTCCCCACACTTTGCCATACTCACCCCTCTCTGCACCTTAGGCAAGCCCGCTCACCTTTTAAAACTCGTCTTTAAACCCATAATAACAACACAGGTTAGTTACTGCAGGTCCTCACTCGACATGAGACTGCGTTTGTTTTGATGTTTTACTATTTTTATTGTATTTATTGTATGTATATGTACAGTATGTACTTGTTTTAGCTGTGGTTGTTTAAAGTGCTCATTAGAATTGAGATGAGTTGGGTTGGGTAAACGATGATGTGTGCTAAAAATAGTCGTCTGTTATTCATAAGACTTATAATGTTAAGATTTGTAGTTGCTTCTGTAACTGTGAACAAGACCAGCATTGACATAAAATGCAAATCATAAAAATGACAGTCTCGTAGCACTGATGTTTTGGTGGTGCATTTACGGCCGTCGTCTACATTAGACACGCCCCTGACGTGAGCCTCTCAAAACGGCATGAAAGTAAAACAGTTGATCGTAAAGAGTCACTAATTAGGCCTCTTCCAGATTATTGTAATGACGAAAGCCTGCGACATCGTATTTAGACGGCAGTGTCTTGAGGGACATCTTCTTTTTCGGACACTCTTGAACGTCGAAGGGCGGAGCTGGTGCTTGTCTCGCTTCCTGGTTCCCGAGGAGCAGCGAGTACGTCGCTCGCAAGTTTACTCGACACCAGGAGAGGTTCGTTTTTTGGGGGGCACCTAACACCTCCGTGGAGGGGGACCTGGACTAACATGTCCCCAGTAGAGATTTTGTGTTTTATCTATTGGTGTCAAGTGAGTCGAGGTCCTCTGTAGCGTGTCATGTAAGTAAGTGAGCGAGTGAGTGGCCTCATCGATTTTAATCGTCATCAAAGGCGGATATAGTTACACATGCTTTACAATTTTGGAGCCTGCTGTTATTCTTTTTATATGGTGAAATCCCCGTTAAAGGCCTTTGTAGTAGAATCTCAGTTATGTTTGGGTTTTTTTGTATGCTCTAAATCTCAATTTGTGTATATAGTAATGATAGATTTTAACACATTAAAGACAGTCAGCAAAGGTCAGTGTAAACAGTTTACGACTGTAGTGAGAAACTAATAAGGCATTCTGTAACATGAGCATACCTACATATAGGCTGTATTCAACATGTAATGGCATATCTGTGTTGATTAAATCAATTAGTAATTAGTAGCTTTGCTTTTATTTCAGATCCCCGATCACAGATTGTTCTTAGATGATAAATTGATAGATCTTTTTAACACCCTCTTTATATCTCGGACCCCTATGCTGGACGTCACCAATTGACACTGTTGTAGCAGTATACCTGGTACGGTGTGAATCCATTTCTGTTTCTCAAGGCTTTAGATTTACAAATGTATGAGTCAAACGGAGTGCCATATTTACCATTAAATTAGCAGCCAGACAATATATATATATATATATATATATATATATATATATATAGAGAGAGAGAGAGAGAGAGAGAGAGAGAGAGAGAGAGAATGAATATTCACATTCTTTATAGACACATATTTGGACATGGGGAATGGGTGGTTCTGGCGGTTTAGAGGGGTACTAGCCATTGTAATTTTTTACGTAAAATGCTTTTCATTAAATTGCTAAATGTTGTGCAGAAATTCTTTTTTTTTTGCCCTATATAAGAAATATTATGTTCATATTTGAAACTTTTTTTTCATAAAGCTCATATATTTTAAATGCAGACTGTTCAACAAAAAGAAGAAAAACATATTTAAGATCAAAATGTAGTTTTTTTAATTTGAATTTTGGATCATTTGTGTCACGAACGGATGGAGACTGGACCCAAGAGCAGGCGGCGGCTGAGAGGTTGTGATGAACACTTTATTGAAAAAGGAAATGTAGATGGTCCTTGAGATGCGCTGGCGGGTTGTTGAGGCAGAGAATGCGTGGCAGGTGGTGACGAGGACAGTCGGTTGGCTTGGCGGCGTGGTGGCAGTAATCCATTTGGCGAGGGGCACAGAGGGAACACTGAGGACAAGGGAAAAACACAGAGGTCAGGATGATGACGAGGATTTGCGTAGCTTACGTGGATACTGGGGAGCCGTTGTGCCGCTGGGGAAGCTTCAGTACTCTGGTGAGCGTTTCCCGGCTCTGGTCAGGCTTTTATGCATGTGTTAACGAAGGCTCATTGGTGACAGGTGCGGCCGAGGAAGGTGCTGGAAAGAGAGAGAGGGGAGGGGAGAGAGAGAGAGGGCGAGATGGCGCAATGCGCCACCCAGGCTCCAACTGTAGTACTGCAGGATGGCTCAGGACAATTTGTTTCGTAGTCTCATCTCTGTTTAGGTTATATTTAAAACTTTTTATTGTCTTACCTTTATTTTACTTGTAGATGAAGTCTCCCCAGAACAAAAATAGCTGTTGCTTTCCTCTAAAAATGTTCTTCTTTGAATTTCAAATCTCCATCCAACCATTTTCTATAGCATTTTCTATTACTTAGAAAGTAATTGAAATAGTTACACTATTATTACATTTTCAACAGAGTAACTTGTAATTGTTACCAATTATATTTCCAAAGTAATCTACTTAACACTGGGTAGAGTTGAGGCTAAAGATACACAGTGGACAGGGATAGCGTGATCGAATTTTATTTTAGGATAGGGAAGATCTACAAAGACATCCTGAACAGTTTGGCGTTGAAACAAATCATTATTACCGATAGGCATTTCAATAGACTATTGAGAGCAAGGTTTCTTTTCTTGCATGTAAAAAATCTTAACGTCGCTCAATTTCAGAAAACTGCAACCAATCGTCACCAAGATTTATGTGAACATATCTATTTATGCCCCTTTCCACCTCTGAAAATATCAGAACGATCACCCCAGTATTTTGGATTTTATGGATGTTAAACATTTTCCTCGATGTTAAGCTTTTTCTGCATAGTGAGCGCCCACGGAGAAGAAAAGGGTAAATGTCCATAATATCCAAAATATTGGGCCGATAGTTCTGATATTTTCAGAGATGGAGGGGGGCATACGTAGAGAATGTCCACATAAATTTTTGTGACGATTGAGCACAGTTTTTTTACATTAAGTGAGGTTAAACTATTTTACAGAAGCGCTTTAGACTGTCCTGACTGGGATCGTGTTCATTGTTGATCAACTGGAAAGCTCTGGAAGTTTGCAAATTTAGCAAGTTTAATGAAAACTACATGGACATTATTGGATTCAAAAAGAAAATCAATATGAATCACATACTGGAGAACTAAAATGGGCACATTTTTTAAAAATCATTTTAAAATATAATTTATTATTTTTACTCGGCACAGATGAGGCTCTGCCTCCCGATTGCATGACCCTAGATGGTTGTTTGCCCTGCCCGCAGTTGACTGACGACCAGTCCAACCTCTACGTCGCTTCTTGCCCAAAGTCAACTGGGATAAGCTCCAGTTACCTGTGACCCTAATGAGGGTAAGCGCGATAGAATGTCCCCTGTAAAAGTCAAGGCCCGGGACTCGAGTCAGCACCAAATTTAGGGCTTGGGACTTGCTTTGGTAAAACCTATAAAAGACTTGACTTGACAGTTTGGTGTCAATGAGATTCGACTTGACATGAGTTGACAAGTCTTTGCTGTTTACAGTTAAAAATCATAATTTTCAACATATTTTACCCTTTTTTATTTCGAAAGAAAAGTATTTTTTTGTCCACGCCAAGAACAACATAGAACTTCATTGTCTATTCAATTGAATTCTCCATTAGCCAGGTTAGTTACACGTCCAATTATATTTGACAAGTAGAAAAAAGTGCATACATTTTGTAATACACATCAGTATTGATCTGTGATCTGTCTGTTCTTAATACTGTTTCCCTATATAGACTTGTGACTATTTTGCTGTTAGGATTAATCCAATATATGTTGTGACTGAGCAAAATTGTATGGCTTGACTTGTGACCTGCTTAACCCAAGTGATGACATTACTTGCTTGAAATTTAGTGGGGAACTCATTTGACTTGCTTTATCCTTTCCACAGTAACTTGGGACTTGCTTGAAACTTGAAGATTAAAGGCCTCAATAAACCAAGCCAAGCCTCATACAAGATTGCCGACTGCTGCGTGGGCCTAAACGTCGGCATATTGGGCCATAAGACTTGCTTATGACTTCCACATCTGTAAGCAGAACCTCTGAAGGTACCACTCCAGTGACAAGGCATTGTACCCTTATTGGCCATGACTTTTTTTCTGAGTGTGAATAATGAACCTTCATAGATACTTTATGTATTGTATGTATGTAAGTATTGGTCCAGGTCGGGCTCCGGTGAGTAAGTTGATCCATTACATTCTACCCAGCTGACTGGACCCTGTCATGGCTCCTGCAAGGACTTGGCTCCCCTGGGCCAATTGCCAGGACAAAACGTCCTCTGGTCCAGACGAGGAGAGGGAGAAATACTGGGGGGAGCTGTTTGATCAGCTGGATCTCAACAAAGATGGATGCATTGACATACATGAACTACGTAGAGGGCTGGCGGGTCAAGGACTGTCCAGAGCTTCACTGGAAAGGGTAAGACTTTTCACCTTCACTCAAAAAAAAAAAATTATTCGCTTGGGAGAATGAATCTGATATTTAGCGGAGGTCATGATGCACCAGTGATAACCCATACATAAACTCAGACATCGATTCTGGCCAGTAAACAACTAATAATGTTATATAGTGCCCCTTGAATGATTACTTCAGGTATTTAAATGTTTAATAGTAACAACATAAACAGCCCAACTTTGTGTACACATTTATCTGTCTCTGTCCTGTCCGTATTCCTCCATTTGTTTTGGCCAAAACATGTGGGTCACACAGCTAGCTGGCTGTCACTTCCCCAGTGTGTGCATTTGTGTGCAACATGTCTATTTTGGTTGCATGGAGCAAGACTTTGTAAGATGAGAATGGCAAACTACCAAGGTGCAAACCACCAGTGGTTGCCAGGGCTCCACTGTCCTTGACCACAAAAATAATACCGTCAATAAATTCGGAATTGTCAAACATTTGTGTGTTGGGACAATGGTTCACACCAATAGTGTGTGTTTCAGGGATTACATCAGCTGCACAAAATGTACTTTTTTCAGTTAGCTCATTCACAGGCGACAAATGAATCTATGTAGTTGTTGACTTTAGCAAAATGCTGTTTTAAAATAGGAACTAATCTGAGGTTGGAGTTGGGATTAGAAAAAAATTAAGTAAAAGATTTAAGGTCAAACGCAATTTCTTTCCAGTTTTCAACCTCTGATTTATTTGCATTTTGAAAAAAAAATTTACTATTGGAAATACTACAAATGGTTATAATGACTTCCAGGTTTAAACCGTTGCCAAAGCATTCTCTTAATGGTCATACAAATGGACAAATATTTGGAAATACCGTGTGTGTGACTAGACAATAATGTGAAGGTTAATCTCATCACAGCGGCGACTCATGCATCTCACTTCAACATTCTCACGTCATCAACCCATCCATTTTCTGTACCGCTTATCCTCACGAGGCTCGCGGGCGTGCTGGAGCCTATCCCAGCTATCTTCGGGCCAGAGGCCACACCCTGAACTGGTCGCCAGCCAATCGCAGGGCACATATAAACAAACAACCATTCGCACTCACATTCACACTGACGGGCAATGAGTTTGCATGTTCTCCCTGTGCCTGCGTGGGTTTTCTCCGGGTACTCCGATTTCCTCCCACGTGCCAAAAACATGCGTGGTCGGTTAATTGAAGACTCACATGTCATACAAGTGTTAACCACTGTTGATAGTAAAAACTAAACACACAACACAGAAAACTCTCTACCTTTGATAACAAGTGACAAGGCATACAATATCTCACAAGATGGCATGCATAATGGCAACTCTAACCTTTTGGATGACTTCATGGCACATATTTTCCCCATGACTTTTTAAATTCCATATTGTATAACCTCAGGGATGTGCCACTTAAGATGTTCCACTGTTCCCCTGAATGATACCCCTGCCACTAATTTATTTTCCAATTTTTAGACCCAAGTGTCTTTGTTTTCAGATTGTAGAGGCAGGGGACACCAATGAGGACGGAGTGCTTGACTTTGAAGAGTTCACGCAATACCTACGTACCCACGAAAAGCAGCTCAAACTCATGTTTCGCACGCTGGACAAAAACAATGATGGTCTGTGGCAGCCCACTGAATACATTTGAATAATCATAACAGGCCCCATAGCTTTAAAATTCACTTATTGTATGTCTCTTACTTTATGTATCTGGATGGCTACATCCAGGTGAGATAGATGCAGCAGAGATCCAGCAATCTCTACATGCTGTTGGCTTAGACATCAGTCTCAAGGCTGCCACCAGGATTTTAAAAAGGTTTGTGATCTATGTGTCACTATTACATCATCATTAACATGGATTATTCTTTGAATGGTAGAAAACATCAATACTGATGATTTTAATCTGCACTGCTTTCACTTGGTGTAAGTATACACATACTTAATAGCATGTTTTAGTTAATGTTTTGTTCTCAGTTGGTTTGTACAGTAGTTTTACTTTTCTTTTGTATTTGTATGTATAAATCATGTAATGTGTCTTCTAAAGCACATTTACTTTTACTTAATTGTGGTTTAAGTTTTCCTGAACTTCAGAGATTTTTTTTTTAAGACTTTTTAATTTAAATATACAATTTCTGGTTTTGTGTCTCAAAATTGACTATTTTTTATCTTGCTCTGTTGGTTTAGAATATGTTCATGTTGACATTGTGCTGGTAAAGCCAATGCCATTTACTTAAAATCTCCCACTTTCACTAGCCTTGTTTGTTTATTTGTGTGTCATCCAGTATAGACAAGGATGGGACCATGACCATTGACTGGATTGAGTGGCGGGACTACTTCCTGTTTAACCCTCTCACAAACATGGAGGAAGTGGCACGCTACTGGAAACGTTCAATGGCAAGGCTACACACGTGGAAATACATACTATAAAAAAGTTACTTTTAATAACCAGCCAGACTTGATGTATTTGAAAGCATCCAGGGCAACACACATTCCGTATACATAATAATGACAATTAAATTGTTCTTCACATTGTTTGGAAACAGAAAATATATAAAACTGTAATCGTTGCCTTCATTAGATGTTGGACTTAGGTGAACAGCTGACAGTTCCAGATGAGTTTTCAGAAGAGGAGAAAAAGTCTGGCTATGTGTGGCGGCAGCTGATGGCAGGAGCCTTGGCTGGATCCATATCACGGAGCGGGACAGCCCCCTTAGATCGTCTTAAAGTCTTCCGGCAGGTCAGTCAGTAGCTTTGTGATCAGAACCAAATCACCATTAAAGGGCAACTTCCATTTTCAGTTTATTGCCAATTAACGTCACGTATGGACACATCTTCATTATATGCTTTGGCAGGTTCATGGGTCCTCTCTGTTTAGTGGGAATGTATTGAGTGGTTTTCAGTACATGGTAAAAGAGGGAGGAGTGCAGTCCTTTTGGAGGGGCAATGGAATCAATGTTCTTAAAATTGCCCCAGAGACTGCAATCAAATTTACAGCTTATGAAAAGGTGAATAACACTTGCTTCCTTTTTCTTTTTGGTGCCTCTGAACAATTACTGCACAAAAATAGGAGAGCCATTTTGTACACTTAAGTTAGTTAGTTTGCTAGAAGGATTGCACAAACACTATACAATGGATTTTTATGTAATATTATAGAGAGGTGGTCCATGTACCGACCAACATTTTCATTAATTCTCTAAGAACCAGAAAATAGCCTGTTAACTAACATGTGGACAGAAATATAGATTTACTCTTCAGGGACATTTGAATCACCTCCCCAGACTTCAAATCTTACACCTCAGTCATCTTACGTCATGCTCAGGGTACCACATGCTATGATTTATGTTATTGGTGCAAGACTGTGATTGCACCAAGAGTTAACTAACTGTTATCAGGACAGGAATCGCTGTCTTTTGTGTTTGTGTGTAGGACTTCACAATAAGTCCCATCCACTTCCTTGTTCTTGTCAGAATATACACTGATGCTCCCCACAATATGAGGTCTGTGCTCGACTGAGAGCTCTCATAGTTTTAATGATAGACTCACTCCTTGATCGTTCCATCTTTACCTTGAGAGTTACATTGTATCAACGGTCCTCCTTTCCTTTAAATTTTGGTTTACTACCTTTTTTTCTAGATCAAGCATATAATGTATGGCAGAAAGGACACAAAAAATCTCAGGGCTCATGAGCGATTTTTTGCTGGCTCGTTGGCTGGTGCGACCGCTCAGACAGCCATCTACCCACTGGAGGTGATTTCAAGTCATAACACACATCCTCAAGACAGTAATCGACAATACGTGCAGTATTCCTCTACATTATCTTTCTGTGCTTCCATCCATCCATCTTCCGTCTTTTTTCTTGACAGGTGATGAAGACCCGACTCACGCTTAGAAAAACAGGCCAGTTCTCAGGAATGTTTGACTATGTCAAGCAGATCCTGCAGAGGGAAGGAGTTGCAGCCTTTTACAAGGGTTATGTGCCTAATTTGTTGAGTATTGTGCCTTATGCAGGCATTGACCTGGCAGTCTATGAGGTCAGGTGGACATGATGGTAGCATGTATCTATATCTACATCTTGTTTATGTCTTCTAACTTGGCATCTATTCCTCAGACACTAAAGTTTGCATGGCTAAATAGGAACAGAGGCGTGGCGGACCCAGGGGTCACGGTATTGGTTGGCTGTGGTGCAGTCTCCAGCACCTGTGGGCAGCTGGCAAGTTACCCTCTTGCACTGATCCGCACCAGAATGCAAGCTCAAGGTTAGGAAAAGGGATTGCAGCAAATGTTATGTCTACCTAGGAATGTTTAGATAGTTAAATATATTCCATCCACAATGAGGTCTGTATACTGTGTGGGGGGATTGATTATGTAAATTATAAAAGTATGTAGAACGAGAGCAGTTTCGCATATTCATGAGATATTTGTCACAATAAGTGAGTGGCCCCACACCCAGTGAAAGAGTCCCAGCGGTGTGTGCCTGCGGACACATGCAAGTGAATTGACACTGTTTTACATGCACAAAGACTGACAGAAGTGTCCTGAATTGCTGTGCCTGCACCGTGGAGGTTGAGGACCCCACCCAATCACGAGGGGCGGGATTGGGCCAAGGGGTCCACCGAGAGCAGCCTGGTGGACAGGACACGTCCCACACCGAGGGACCCAGGGCGGTCCGCCGGCCCCACCGAGGTTCCCCAACAACTGGCCACCCAATGCCACCGCCCCACTAAAATTTTCACTCTTTGTTATATTGTAGCCATTTGCTAAAATAATGTAAATCAATTTTTTCCTCATTAATGTACACACAACACCCCATATTGACAGAACAAAACGTAATTGTTGAAATTATTGCTGATTTATTAAAACAGAAAAACTGAAATATCACACAGCCGTAAGTATGCAGACCCTTTGCTGTGACACTCATATATTTAACTCGGGTGCCGTCCATTTCTTCTGATCATCCTTAAAATGGTTCTACACCTTCATTGGAGTCTAGCTGTGTTTGATTATACTGATTGGACTTGGTTAGGAAAGCCATACACCTGTCGATATAAGACCTTACAGCTCACAGTGCATGTCAGAGCAAATGAGAATCATGAGGCCAAAGGAACTGCCTGAAGAGCTCAGAGACAAAATTGTGGCAAGGCACAGATCTGGCCAATGTTACAAAAAACATAATGCTGCACTTAAGGTTCCTAAGAGCACAGTGGCCTCCATAATCCTGAAATGGAAGACGTTTGGGACGATTAGAACCCTTCCTAGAGCTGGCCGTCCGGCCAAACTGAGCAATTGGGGGAGAAGAGCCATGGTGAGAGAGGGAAAGAAGAACCGAAAGATCACTGTGGCTGAGCTCCAAAGATGCAGTCGGGAGATGTGAGAAAGTTGTAGAAAGTCAACCATCACTGCAGCCCTCCACCAATCAGGGCTTTATGACAGAGTAGCTCGACGGAAGCCTCGCCTCAGTGAAAGACGCATGAAAGCCCGCATGGAGTTTGCTAAAAAAAACACCTGAAGGACTCCAAGATGGTGAGAAATAAGATTATCTGGTCTGATGAGACCAAGATAGAAATTGTTGGCCTTAATGCTAAGTGGCATGTGTGGCGAAAACCAGGCACTGCTCATCGCCTGTCCAGTAAAGTCCCAACAGTGAAGCATGGTGGTGGCAGCATCATGCTGTCGGGGTGTTTTTCAGCTGGAGGGACAGGGAGACTGGTTACAATCGAAGAAAATGAATGCGGCCAAGTACAGGGATATACTGGACGAAAACCTCCACAGTGCTCAGAACCTCAGATTGGGCCAAAGCTTCACCTTCAACAAAGACAATGACAATAAGCACACGGCTAAAATGCCGAAGGAGTGGCTTCAGAACAACTTTGTGACTGTTTTTGAATGGCCCAGCCAGAGCCTTGACTTCAACCCAATTGAGCATCTCTGGAGAGACCTGAAAATGGCTGTCCACCAACGTTTACCATCCAACCTGACAGAACTGGAGAGGATCTGCAAGGAGGAATGGCAAAGGATCCCCAAATCCAGGTGTGAAAAACTTGTTGCATCATTCCCAAAAAGACTCATGGCTATATTAGCTCAAAAGGCTGCTTCTACTAAATACTGAGCAAAGGGTCTGAATACTTATGGGTGTGATATTTCAGTTTTTCTTTTATCATAAATCTGCAAAAATTTCAACAATTCAGTTTTTTTTCTGTCAATATGGGATGCTGTGTGTAGATTAATGTGGGGTAAAAGGAATTTCAATGCTGTTAGCAAATGGCTGCAATATAAAAAAAGAGTGAACATTTTCAGGCTGTCTGAATACTTTCCATGCCCACTGTATATGTGCCCAGATTTGATTAGTGAGAAAAATAAATACAATGAGTGGTGTGAGGACAACTACTAACGAAGAGACCCTACCCAGACCTGCTGCACCGACCCCGGGACCCCGCCCCCCCCACATTCCCAGAATATCCTCCTAAAGCTGCTGTTTGGATGTGAACTGCCTCCTACCCTGATAGATCATTTGCTTGAAGATGTTTCAAAGGTTCTAAATGGGTTAAAGTCGGAGAAGGATTGGAGCCACACCATGAGTTTCCCTACTCTTATGCCCATCGGAGCCAATGATGCAGAAGTATTTATTGCAGCATGAGATGGAAGATGAAAGTGTGTGTCTGTGTGTACTGTTAGGACACTTTTGCCTGCTCCGAGGTCACTTTTTGCCCTTTGGAAACCAATAGTTGGTCGGGTGCTGACTTATGATTTTCTGTCTGAAATCTACTCGTTGATTTGGGTGGGGTGGGGTGGGGGGTGGTGGCTGTGGCTGTGGCTGTGGCGGCAGCAAAGGATTTTCAATGGGGCCACACGTTTGTGAAATTCCTCCATGAGCCTTACAACTTTACTGGTAGTTAACAAGTCGCAATCTATCATACAGTTGTGATACATTATATTCCTCACCTTAACATATATTCTTTATTAGAAAATAATGCATTATAATTACACAAATAAAATACCTTTTAAGCATTTGTTTACATTTCCGCCCTACTTTGCTTGTACTTACAGACACGTCACCTGTGTAACCTGCAACTAGACTGGTTGCTACAAGAATGCATAACTGAAATGATGATTGCAGGTTATATTTGAGAGGGGATAAATAATAGTTGTGCAGCTACCCTTAGGATAAAATAATTGGTTGAGGCCACAGACATTTTATTTCTTCCAGTCTCCAGCACCAGATTTGAGTATGTTCACAACTTCTTACTAATGTGACTAGAAATATAACTCGACATGACCATTAAAGTTATGCCTTGCATACATGCTGCACCATTGGAAGGCACGAAACATATTTTGTAGTGTCCTAAGTAGAAAGTGAGGTTGTTGATTGAGTTTTTTTTCCCCCTCTCTCCTTTAGCCTCAGTGAAAGGCTCCACTAAGCCATCAATGTCTGCCTTGATTCACACCATTGTGACCCAAGAAGGTGTGGCCGGCCTATATCGAGGAATTTCCCCCAATTTGCTGAAAGTCATCCCTGCTGTCAGCGTGTCCTATGTTGCATACGAGTACACAAGAATGGCCCTGGGAGTGGACGTTGAGGGTAGGCGGGGAGGTAAAGGGAAGGTGTAAAACTGAGTGGGTGGCTTGTTGTGACTTGCATCTGAAAGAAAATACAGATCTGTTAATCCTGCATGAAGAAGGGGACTTTGACAGTGGATGAATTCAGAGTCCTGTGATTGCAAGTCTTGATGGAAAAGTAGTAAATGAGAAAGCACTGCCCTGCCTTTGGATGACCTCAGATGACATGGATGCAATGAGCAATTTTATGTGTGAGTTGCATTGCACTGTTTGAACTAGCATCTGCATTCATATTTACAAATGATGCATGAATTTATCTGCGAAGTAACAGGTGCTCCATTAAGGGGTTCTGTGTTTTCCAAATAACTGCAAGAGGATTTTTCAGCCTTTTCTTCTCTCACAGGTGTAATGTAGAGAAGATAGATGGCGGACAAGAGCGCGGTTCCAGTGTTCGAAGGGCACTGCAAAAGTGTTGTACAGTTTGTGGACTAACATGTCTCAAGCAATTGGAGTAAACACTGAAGCACAGAAGGGCTCATCAAACAATGGCTATCAGCACAACTCGAAAGCAGCCGTCATTCAAATTGTAAATCTAGAATAAGCTAATGTTGAATAGTGGTTTTACAAGAAAACCTCCAAAAGACTGTACATTTGAACAGGTCAGATGTTGTCTCACAGCTCTTCTTGAATGTTGATTTGCCTGTAGAAGAGTTTGGGTTAGCTTAAAAAAAATTTTTTTTTTATATTTCCAATGAATAGCCGTACCTGTATTTATTTTTTAATTGTATTTCTAAATAAATGCAAATGTGGATTTTAGTCTTTTTAATTGACTGTATTACAAATGTCATGATACATGTCATGTGTTGGCCCACTTACTGGTTGATTTGATATATAAACTTAACATGAAGCTCCGTTCCACTGGTGGCGACAGCCTGAATTTGTATTATTCGATCACTTACCTACGCTTATGCAGTATGGTCGTGAAACATAAACATTTGTATGAAAACATCTCTGGGCCATAATTATATAAAATCTCTGAACTTTTGAATGCACATGTCCAATTGCAATGTTGCAATATCTTTTGCACAACTGACTGTTCTCTAACGAGGAGCTGAACTGCAAAATTCACAACAGGTGTTTGATCCATGAATGGAACAATACATTTCCTGGTTCAGTTGTATGTAAACAGCCCTCTTCATCATGCTGTTTACATTTTGACATCACGAGACCAAGACGACACCTAACAATTGTCGATTTGTGGAACAAACACCTGCTGTATATTTTACCGTCCAGCTACTTGTTAGAGAACAACAAGCAAGCAAAAAGTACTCACACATTGAACACTGGGACATGTTCATTCAAGTTTATAGAAGTTTACATTTAGTTCCCTTGCAAAGGTTATAATGCATTTTAGTTTCATTCTGAAATTTCACCCGATGGCTGAATATTCCAACTTTTTGTGAGTAGTATATACAATAGGAAGTATATGAATTAACTACTTTGGCATAAGAATAGTCACGTGACACGAGAAGGCACACTCAGTCGCCACAGTGCTTAACGTTTTCCATTTGATTGTTTTATACTTATGGCCTACAAATGTTTTCATACAATTGTGACTTCTGCGGCGTTATAACTGTCCAAATGACATGGATTAAAAGATGAAGACATGAACACAAAAATTAGACTCACAATTTGTTTAAATTTACAATTACACGTGGCGCTGCTGGCAATTTTTTAATTCCACTTAATTTGTCAGAAAATTATTATATATTCTTTACAAATGTAACTTCATCTATATACCAGTACAGCAATTTTTTTTTTTTTTTCATTTTTATTTGAGTATTCATACTGTCGTAAAAACATTTTTGGGTGGTGTGGCGTAAGATTTTTCTAACATAAAATAGGTGCATTGGCTCAATAAAGGTTGGGAAACTGTTGTTCAGTCGTATTAGAGCCGTATTGGTGGGATCTGTTGGTTCCACTCCAGTCCAGGAGGTGACGCAGTTTTATTGGCGTTAACATCAGATCTCAAAGAATAGGTAAGGCAGAGAAAATGCCTGAGAAAAAGGCCGGACTGGGGAGGGCCGTGAGCAGCGTACATTGATTGGTTATTTTAAGCAGGGAACTTTGCCGGCGTGGTAAGCGATCTCCCTCACATTGGCGTTCTTGTATCGCTCAACAACAGCTTTGGCCTTCCCGCTTGTGCGCAGCCCGACCCGGCCAAAGCCACTCGGCCTGCCCCCCCTTGCGTCCTTTCTCTTCCTTGTGATCACCATGTCTGAATTCGGCTCCTTGCCGACTAACGGCGTCGGCGCCGCAACGAAGAAAGATACTTTTGCGGACGCCATGGAAAGAGCCAGACAGGTAAATCGAAGTGCTGGCACACTGAAGAATGCAACTGGCGAAAGATTTAGCTTTAGGAGTAGCAGCTAGCTCGATTATCCTTGTCGTTAGCTTCAATTGACTAGCTAGCTTGTAGTGGTATGCTACCGGCGGCAAGGGAATCCCGTTGTAAGGCATTGTCGCTATTGTGAGTTTAGCTGAGTCGAGATTACAATTTGGGCTATCGTTTTTTGAGTAGAACCGTTGTGAACTCCAGAATCCCAACATTTCCGCTTTATGCTTCACCCAGTTCACGAATAATTTGGTTTTATTGGCTAAAGTCTAATGAAAAATATTATTCCGCTTTAAGCACTAAATGAAGTGACGCTAACCGTTAGTGTGATTGCTATTTGCGATTGGACCGTGATAATCTAACTTTATATCTGCCCGTCTGAATTCGAAATAACCACGGACTGCAGTGTTCACTCAATTGTACAGTATTTCCCTTTTGCAACTGTTTAAATATGTCGTGGTCACAGTTACAAAACCCAGACGGTTTTCTTGATTTTCCGATGAGAAGTTAAAAATCAGGATTAACCAAATTTATCACAGAAAACAAAATGTCAGTCGAAGGAATTAGGCCATCTATTTGTGTGTCAAATAGATTTGGGGGGGGGGGATTCAAATCAGGTAATTGTTCCTGTAATTCTAACATTCAGAAATTGATACCATTTTGGAGCTAGTCCGAATGCAAACATTGAACAGACAGTTATGCCATTGTCCACAGTACTTCCCAAATGACCTAGTAAATCTTCCCATTCATCCAGGTCATTGTATTCTCAGGGCATTAAATCAATTGCATCTGGACTGTTCAGGTTGTTTTAGCCCTGGTACATACCTAAGGATTTTTAAAAATCTTAAAAAATAGAAAATAAAGAAAAAATCTGGCATTTAACAGTTTTAGTCATATTGTGTGTGGTGTGTTCTGATAATCTCAACACATAACACCACACATAAAGATTCTGTTCCACCACTGATCTAGAAAAAAGTCATCCAAGGCAGAAATCTTGCATGATCACACGTGATCTCACAAAAACGAAGAAGAGCGGACCCTTCCGGGTAAGTTCCAACGTTTGCTCCGTGTTTCCGAAGGTTGCTTGAGGCAGGAGTATTGTAGAAAGGTGGCGATGTCAACGAAAATACTTTCTTTTGAAAATACTTCTTGCCACCTGGGGAGCCCACTTTTATACAAATGACATCATGTAGGACATGTTTGTTTTATTTAAGCCAGTTTCCTTTTTACTCCGGTTGCTTTTTGAATGGCTACAATCGGTTTCACGTCACAATTCACGGGGTCATGATGGGAGTAGTCGACTTTTCCCAAACACAAGCAGATTTTTGGTTGTAAATATTGAGCATGTTCAATATTTAAGATTGTTGGTCCTGACCCGTTTGGGATTTTTATTATCGAAACAAATCCACTCTCAACACACCTCGAACCAAAGGATAATCTTATAAAACACAATAGTCTGGCGTTAAACGTCCTTGGTCGGTAAGGGGAAAAATCGGGACAAAAATTGCCCATGTCTTTGTGTGTATCGGGCCTGAGAAGACACCAAAGTTTATCTGTCCATCTGTCTGTTTTCTATACCGCTTAACCTCATTAGGGTCACGGCTCACAGGTATGTTGAAGTCTATCCCAGCTGACCTCAGGTGAGAGGCGTAGTACACCCCACACTGGATGCCACCCAATCGCAGGGCACAGACATAAAAGCATTCATACTCACATTCACACTTAAGAGCAATTGATTTTTTTAAATTAACTTACCGTGCGTGTTTTTGGAATCTGTGACGAAACCGGAGTACCTGGGTAAAATCAATGCAATAAAAGGGAGAAAATGCAAACTCCAGCCGGGTAGGCCGGAGCCTGAATATGAACCCATGACTTCTAAGGGTTGATAACGAGTCGGTAACCGTGCTGCCTTCAACTAAGTTTATTCTGTTAAATATTGTATTGCAGAGTACAAGCAGCCTTCAGCAGTTCCTGCTCAAAGGCTAGATAGGCTAGAGATGTTCTATTGAGCCTTTGGGCATTTAGTGATAAAGCCTGCTCTGATGAGAGGCGAAATGTCCTATTAGCCAACCATTCTTAACACTCATCTAAATGCAGATTGTTTGTTTTTATAGTCTACAAAAAAAAACAATCTCTTGAATTTTCAAGTCTTTCCATCTTCCTAGATCGCAGCTAAAATCAGTGGTGAGAGCGGTCACATGGCGAGCAACAATGGAGGACCTGAGAGTTATCCATTCACTGCACAGAAACGATCCCTCGAAGAACCAGGTTGACAATCAGATCAAAACTTCCTTTTGTTGTCTGATCCTGTTATAATTGTTAGAGGCTTACCATTTCCTTTTATTTAGATGAACCAGATGCCAAGAAGGTAGCATCACAGAATGAAAGAGATTCTTCGTTGTGTACGTTGAATATGCACATTGATTCATCACAACTGCTGGATCCGCTCACTTTCCAGCCACTCAAATATTTCTCCTTCTCTTGCAGCCATTGGAGCTCAACTGGCTGCCCTGGCTCAACAGAGGTATGAGTTTATTTTTCCGGAGCTCTGTGATGTAATGCATAATGTA
Organism: Phycodurus eques; assembly: GCF_024500275.1. Lineage (NCBI taxonomy): Eukaryota > Metazoa > Chordata > Actinopteri > Syngnathiformes > Syngnathidae > Phycodurus > Phycodurus eques. Next base: position 10,991,303 of record NC_084530.1, read on the forward strand.
CAGTATATAATTCCCTGTGTTACTGCCTACAGTGTCAGACCCTCTACAATGACAATAACAGAGGAGTGTAAAGTGCCTGATAGCATGGTTGGTCTTAGTAAGTGCATTAATTTTAACCTCCAAGGTCATGTAAAAGGTATTCAGCTGTTCTGTCCTACAAATGTGCAAACCAAAATCTAATTGTCTTTTTCCCTTTAGTCATTGGCAGAGGAGGTGAACACATAAACAAAATACAACGGGACTCTGGCTGCAAGGTCCAGATTGCACACGGTGAGCATCACAAGTACCAAGTTGACAACGTTGTGAATTTCTCCGCATTTATTTTTTAAAAATGTATTTCCATACGTTTCTGTATTATTCCAGACAGTGCTGGTCTTTCAGAAAGAAGTGTTTCTTTGACAGGTCCACCAGAGGCCATACAGTAAGTTCAGCTTCATATTTCAACTTTTTTTTCTCCCCAAATGTTAAGCCATTCTAATCTACAAGCGGTTTTCATTTACTGTAATTTGTCATAGATAATGCGCATTTTATTCCCCCCCAAAAATGTCAAAAGTCAATGGTGTGCATTATACATGGGTATAGGGGAAAATGAAGAAAAACTTTTCCATTTTATGAATGTATGCCGCCATCTAGTGGTTATGAAAAAAAACTACTTTCATTCCAATATGCCGCCGCCACCTAGAGGTTATGAGAGAGGTGTACACGTTCATTCAAATATACCACTGCTATCTCGAGGTTATGAAAAAGGTGTAGCCTACACTTTAATTCCAACATGACGGGTATGGATGACTGCATATATGTGCAGTTTACATACCCATTTTGTTATATATATATATATATATATATATAAATTATTATTTTTTTTAATACGACTGATGCCTGAACAACAACCATCGTTAATTTCTTTATGGTTATGTTTTGTTTGATGATAAATTTCTGAAATGCTTGACAGTTTAATTTGAATCCCATTAAAATGCAGTTAAATGTGTTTTGCCTGGCCCTTCATGTTTTCTTTAAAGAATTGTACCCATCTTACAAATTCTGCCTGGGTAATCAAACATATGAGCACAACTGTTTACTCATTTACTAAATAAAAGTATTTCAAAATAAGAGCAAGTAAACAAAAATAAAGCATTACGTGTTCAAATAAAGTGCTTAACTTCAGAATAATTATTAGAAGAAAAAAAAAATACAAGATACTTAGTTTTGATATGGGTTGAAGCAAAATCATCCATTGTAAAAATGCATTATACGCGAGTAGGATTTTCCAGAATTTTGAGGTCAACTTTGGGGGTGCGTATTATACATAGGTGCGCATTGTACACCCCAAAAATATGGGTGTGTGTTATCTGATATTTAAACCTTAGTTTCTACACATGATAGTTTTGACTTGGAGAAAGCACAATCTCATGCCCTTTTAAAGGTCAGAGGACAAAGATTAAAAAAAAAAAATTATTATTTAACTCTAGAGCCCCTTTATAAACCACTTGTGCCTTTTCGAAGTTATTATATAGCAGATATACAGCAGTTAAATCGATAAATATGATTCAGAATGCATCGTCAGCTTTTTGTATCCAGCGCATTCCGGTCTTCGTCTCTTTCTGGCGCTGTGACGTCAAATGAGCCAAACAGCCTGTTCATTCGGTGTTGTGTGCTATTGTTCCATGCTGTTGTTCCCGTCCTTTATTTGTTGTCATATGATTTAGCGATGTCACTAAGGTTTATTGTGTGGCAGTTGGTTGTACAAATGGTTCAGGCAGTGGCAAGAGTTTTTTTGGGCTTTCCAAGTGAAAAAGGAATACGTGACCAGTGGATGGGGAAAGTCAATCGACGGGAAGAAGCGTGGTTAGCTATGGGTGCATAGCAAGCATTCCACACTCTGCTGATCACTTCGAACCCGTATGTTTTGAGAAAGACTTAGAAGAAAGCATTGGATACAGAGGCAGAGGCTGAAATCAGCTGCGGTGCCAACTATTTTTCCGCCGTCAAGAGGTGAGGATTTCCTTGTGTATACCTACGACTCGTGGAACGGTGGACGACTGGTTAGAGCGCCTGCCTCACAGTTCTGAGGATCGGGGTTCAATCCCCGGCCCCGCCTGTGTGGAGTTTGCATGTTCTCCCCGTGACTGCGTTGTGTTTTCTCCGGGCACTCCGGTTTCCTCCCACATCCCAAAAACATGCATGGTAGGTTAATTGAAGACTCTACATTGACCGTAGGTGTGAATGTGAGGGCGAATGGTTATTTGTTTGTATGGGCCCTGCGATTGGCTGGCAACCAGTTCAGGGTGTTCCCCGCCTCCTGCCCGATGATAGCTGGGATAGGCTCCAGCACGCACGCGACCCTAGTGAGGAGAAGCGGCTCAGAAAATGGATGGATGGATGGATGGATACCTACGACTCTGTTATGGTTACTATGCACTGGGGAGTAGGAAAAAAAAGACCCATGCAGTACTTTTTCCAGTTCTGTCGTCTGGACTTTTGCCTCTGACAAGCCAACAGACACACGGCAAAGACTTTCTGCGCAGCGTGTTGTAAGGCAACACAATATATAGGAATACTGGATCGTATGTAAAAGCTTGTGCTGTGTCATTGAAACATATATGAATATATAATGCATATAGTGGTGTTAAAAAATATTGGCACCCCTGTTGTACAGCTGCTACTTGGCTGCTCGTTGTCATCACTGTCAGGGTCCGACCACCTGATCGGCTCAAACGTACGGTTTGACGATGCTCAGTTGGGTGCTCCTGTTCGTCGAAATCCTCCTCCGCATATTCAAACACGATGCTCGCTATTGCGTATAGAGTGTAGTGCGCTCTGTTTTTCAATTGAAACGTCACTTCTGGTAGCCCTTGTGGTGGATAGAGTAACCACAAACTGGTGTATTGAGCTTCGGGTATGTTCGGGCAGGACTCGATATGCGTCATAAAAAACAAATTTTTAGCTAAACAATATTTGAAAACTTGCTGGAATGAATAAATATGAATTTTAACTGACCCCATAACGTCTTTGTCATCTGACCTTTTAAGTCTGCTCTGGCTGTGTGACATGTTGCCCATTGCTGAAATGAGTAAAGTAATGGGATTTGGTTAAAGAAGATGATTGAAGGTGCATCAGTGTAACAAAGGTGTTAACAGACTATGAAAAAGACTCCTCCCTCTTGACTCTGAGACAGATAGAACTAGCAGATTGTTCTCCAGCAAAGTATACATTTACTACATTGCTGTTGTGTGCCATGGATATGCATTACTTGCATACATCTAATTCTAAACCCACAAATACTCACTGTGGAAAGGTAATTCAAAGACTCTTACAGACATGGCCTGCAAGGACAAACGGTTGGTTGGCATGCGTGTAGTGCTTCTATAGGAGCTTTCCCAGTGCAGCAACCTTTGCTTCCTTGGCTGGGTTGAGGGGCGCGAGTTTCCCAAACGCTGATCTTTAGGTTTTCCAACTGAGCTGCACTTGATGGACAAGGAAGCGGGCTGGACAAACTCTGTGCTCGCCGAGCTGCTGCTGCGGCGGACTTGGTGGCATAGTCCGCCCCTTGGAGGTTCGCCACAGAGCCCGTGACGGCCTGGGAGGTCCGCCTCCGCTGGCCGACTCAGTCCCACCAACGAACAGAGGTCCAAGCCAAAGCGGGCGTGTGATGCTGGCCGATGGAGACTCTCTGATGGTCCAATCCAGTCAGTCGCGGAGGGAACAAAAACAAAAAACCTACCATTCACAAATAAATGCAAATAGTGTTGTTGTTTTTTTTTTTTTTCATGCAAACACATTTACAGATACTAAATACTTCACACTTTTGTATTTAAAAACTGGCTAAGAGCTATCCATGAGGTTGTATTTTTTTTATTTATTGAACCTTATCTAGGTAAGGTATTTGCAATGCCAACCTGGCTGAAGACAGCAGAGTACAACAAAGGAAAATGGAACCGAATGCATATATAAACAAACTGTACAATGTGATATTGTAACAAGTTAAATATTACATTACATCATAGCACATGGTGAATAAAAGGTTCTCTAAAGTGAGGCTAAGCAGTATGGAAAATGGATGGAGGGATATAAAATAAGACATTGACAGCTTGAAACACCAGCATTTTTTTTCCGATCTACTAGGTGTCAGAAATGAGCAACATCAGCCTCATTTGCTTAAGCTACCCTGAACTAATTAGTGTGATGGAAACACAAACCACACGAGGCCACAGGAATCTTTTGTTCCTGGGCTGGTTGGTGGAAAAGCCCCTTATGTGACCAAATACTGGCCTGGTATGCATATTAAAGCATTTTACTTTTTTTTTTTTTTTTTTTTTTTTTTTTTTTTTTTTTTTTTTGAGATTATAGGTCATTTTGTCTGTGCATGAAACCTGTGCAAAAGTACTTTCCTTTTTATCACGGTGCGCTTCATTTGTTTCAGGAAAGCGAAGATGCTCATAGATGAAATCCTATCAAGGGGACACGATTCCCCCAATGGACAAACTGGTTCCATGCAGGAGATGGTCATCCCTGCGGGCAAGGCTGGCCTTATTATAGGCAAAGGAGGAGAGACCATTAAGCAGCTACAGGTTTGTAAAATGGCCAGAAAGCACTAATCTCATTTCAAGTGTGGGGAGTATAAAAATTCCCTTTATTATGAAGATGTTTTGGAACTTCCAAGGTCCAACATGATACGCATGTCGCTGGTATCGGACCCAAAACTGTTCAAATTCAGTTTCTTAATTTTTCACAAATTAATACTATTGTCCCCACGTGGATCTGTTATTGGCAATATCACAAGTGGCAGGAACCCAACAAACGCAACAGAGACCAAGAAGGCTTATGTGGAAGTTATATTTTTAAACTCACAAAGACCTGAAATGATGAGCTACACTAAAAATATTGATCATTAAAATAAATGAGTCAAGAAACTAGTAGATACAAATTGGGAAGATGCCCCCGTCACATGAAAGCAAGTCTAAAAAAAGTGTTTTAGGAAGTGATTTAAAAGACGGCACAGATTTTGCCACTTTTACAAGTCCATGTTAGAGAGTCATTCTAAAGAATTCCATCCATCAATCCATTTTCTGTACCGCTCATCCTCACTAGGGTCGTGGGTGTTCTGGCTATCTTCGGGCGAGAGGCGGGGTACACCCTAACTGGTCGCCAGCCAATCGCAGGGCACATAAGAAGAAGAAGAATTACCTTTTATTGTCATCAACATGCATGCATGCACACAAAATTTGTTCTCTGCATTTAACCCATGACAGTGAACACATACACATGTTAGTGGAACACACTGGAGCAGGGGGCAGCTGAAGCGCCCGGGGAGCATTTCGGGGTATCAGTGTCTTGCTCAAGGACACCACAGCCGTGAGTCCGGGGGATGTTGGCGGATGGTCCAGTCGGGGTCTTGAACCTAGGTCCCCCACGGTGGCAGGCGATGATCTTAACCATTGGGCCACTGTTGCATAAACAACCATTCGCACTCACATTCACACATACGGGGAATTTAGTCTTCAATCAACCTACCACGCATGTTTTTGGGATGTAGGACGAAACCGGAGTACCCGGAGAAAACCCACGCAGGCATGGGAGAACATGCAAATTCCACACAGGCGGGGCTGGGATTTGAACCCCGGTCCTCAAAACCCCTATGGAGGTCTAAATAGGCAAAATATGAGACCTTTAATTCTCCAGAACCCATTATCTGATTTAGAAATGTTTTTTGGTGTTGTACCTGGGTTGAAGTGGCCATTCCAACCAAACGTAGCATTTTGACAGACCATATTATTTGGGAAATCTTGTCACGTTGCTACTGTTATTTTTACAAATTGACTAATATAAAGGGTTGAAAATGGCTTACTGTCTTTGATGTAATGTTAGTGGCTCAACAAACATGAGTTTTGTTTCCTGAAAAGTGATGGTTTTGGAGATACAAAGATTCCGTCCGACCCAGCGATATATTTGTTATATATGTATGACACAAGTGTAAAGTAAGCTAACCATTGTAAAAATAATAAAATGCACATCTTTCCTAACAAGTCACAAAATGTATAGCAGCTAGCCATTCACCCTGTGGCAAGAGCTTGTAGATATTTGCATTAATCAACTCTTTTGCCTGGACCTACTAAGGGCTACCTACTGGCTCATCATTACATTGTCTCTGGCTGGAATGGTATTGAAATATTTAGTCTCTCAGCTATTCAGTCATAATTCTACTCCAAGTGCATCGGCATTGATCTGCTTGAGATTCTCTGGTGTCGTGGTTAGGGTTATTCAATTATTTCTATTATTATTATTATTATTATTATTCAATTATTCAGCTATGCATCTAACATTCTTTTGCAACTTTGAAGGAACGAGCTGGAGTTAAAATGATCCTTATTCAAGATGCATCACAGCCGCCAAATGTAGATAAACCACTACGCATCATTGGAGACCCATTCAAAGTGCAGGTACTTCAAAGTCCTAGATCATAGAAACATGCTTTCAGTTTCTTGAGTTTTTGCATGACATTTATTTGGTTGGCTGCTGTTTTGCAGCAAGCCAAGGAGATGGTCAATGAGATTCTACGAGATCGTGATCACACTGGTTTTGGTGACAGGAATGAATATGGCTCAAGAATGGGAGGTGGTGGTGGTGGTGGTGGCGGCGGCATTGATGTAAGTGAGATTTGACTTGAAATTTGGATGAACTGAATCTAATTATCTCGCAACAAATAGTTTAAATGGAAAACACTTGTTCCTCAACACACTTGTATTATTTTTCACTGTCATCTTGAAATGTGCTGGAATACAATGATGTCATTTCTGAGACATTTGTGGCATTTCTACAGATTGCTGTTCCTCGCCATGCAGTGGGGGTCATAATTGGACGAAGTGGGGAGATGATTAAGAAGATCCAGAGTGATGCTGGAGTGAAGATACAGTTTAAACCAGGTGAGTGCGCTTCAAAACACGTGTTGCATATTTTCATGCAGATTTCGTATACTTGGTGTTTTTCTTCCAAAGTCTGGTTTTTTTTTCCTGCTCTCTCACTGTTTGCTTTTTAACTACACATCTAGCACTTTTATTTTATATTTTACTAAATGTTTATACACTCACCTTTTAGATGATGGCACCGGTCCTGAAAAAATAGCTCACATTACGGGTCCTCCTGACCAGTGTCAACATGCTGCTTCCATCATCACAGACTTGCTCCAGAGTATCCGTACCAGAGATGATGGTGGTCAGGGGGTAAGTATGCAGTAAGCTGAGAGAACCTTTTTTCAGAATGAGACATTTAAATTGCGTTGTGTTCTACGTTACATTTAACGGAATGTGTGGCAAGACTGTTTGGTGGGAATGTCAGTAATGACAAGTTGTTACGCAAGTGTTTTTTTGAGTGAAATTTATGCCATGTTCAAGAAAAGTTTTTGGCCAATATTTGGTAAAAACAAATTTTCATCAAAATTGCAAGAAATACCATTATCAAGTATCTGTACTGGGTATTGCAAGTACTCAAATGTAAGTACTTTTTGAGTGATACCACTCAAAAGAAGTGGTATCATTGAATCCCTTTTTGAATCAGGTTTTTGGTCCTGAGCAGTTTGACTTAGTTTTTGTTCCACAGGGCCCCCCTGGTGCAGGGATGCCACCTGGAGGACGAGGACGGGGTAGAGGCCAGGGGAACTGGGGTCCTCCGGGAGGAGAGATGACCTTCTCTGTTCCTGCTCACAAATGTGGACTTGTGATTGGCAGAGGAGGGGAAAATGTCAAAGCCATTAACCAACAGACTGGTGCATTTGTGGAGATGTCACGTCAGCCGCTACCAGACGGGGACCCAAATTTCAAAATGTTCATAATCAGAGGTTCCCCGCAACAGATAGACTATGCAAAGCAGCTTATAGAAGAAAAGATTGAGGTACATTAAAGTGTTCTTTGGATTTCCAATGACTAGATGGGCTCACATTGAAGGATGTACTGATGAAGGAAGTGTTTTGTTTATCCAGGCCCCATTATGTCCCGTGGGTGGTGGTCCAGGTCCAGGAGGCCCTGGTGGTTCCCTGAACCCCTATAACCCCAACCCTTATAATGCTGGACCTCCTGGTGGTGCACCCCAGTATGTAAACCCTTGAATGTGGGAATCTTAACGTTTTAGCCCTGGATTAAACAATCTGGTGAATTTTAACCACTCAAGTTATCGTATCTGTCTTTACAGTGGTGGTACACCAGGTGGTCCTCAGTACTGTGCTCAGAGCTGGGGAAACAACTACCAGCAATGGCAGACCCCAGGGCAACATGACCCCAGTGAGTACCCAAAATTTCATTCATCCGTACTTGTTTTGTCCAACTCAGGGGTCCCCAACCACTGGGTCTGCACAGAGAGACTGAAAATATTTCATTGATCATCAGAATATGAAAGGAATTTTATTTTGAAAATCTGGTGTATCTGCCTGCCATGTGTCAAATCGCCTGTGATACGGGATAAAAGTAAGCCCATAAGTTAGCAAAATGAATGCAAAACAAACGTGTTAAGAGCTTATTTGAAAAGGCCAAATATGGAGACAGAAGAGCCTAAAATTTCAAAGAAAAAAAAATCCATTTAAGAGACAATGTCGGCTGTCTCAAAATATGAGTTTATCACTAATGATTCGCACGCACCAAACCTAGTGTGTGGTGACAGGATCTCAACTGAAGCAATGCAGCTATCAAAACTGCTTTGACACATGGAGAACTGGTACAAGCATTAAAATATAAACCTTTTTTTAGTTTTTGAAAGTAAAAGATGTAGTTAAAGAACTACTCAAGCAATTACTGAAGGCCACCACATCAACAAATGTGAGTGGACTGAGCGCATCATACTTGGTGGCTAACTGCATTGCCAAGGCTCAGTGAAGAATAACAAGCACAGGGCTCCCACTAATTACAGCTATTATCTCCAGCATGTGATGGTGAGTTGTGTTTTTCTTTTTTGTGTGTGTGTGTGTCTATGCCTGTCTGTCAAAATATTGCATCATCTAAAATAGGGCGCCGCGATTAGTCGACTAATTACGACGTCGACGATCAAAATCTTTGATGATAATGTCTTTTTTTTTTGCTTTGTTTTTTTCCCTGTTCCTCTCTCCTACTCGTGCTTCTTTGTGAGCCTCTAATGGGCGGTATCCTTGACATACGGGGAGTGTCTTTTGAAAATTCAGCTGGCCGCCTGGATGAATATGGACACTTTTCACATCCAATATCAGTTTCTGTGAAGAGGTGTGTGTACCAACAGTCATTTCGCACATTCAATAACAACAAACCGTAGTTCACTCCCAAACTTAAAACAACTTTGCCAGGCTAAAGAGGATGCATATCAAACTGGGGATAGGGCCCTGTATAATCGCGCTAGAAACCAGCTGACTAAAGAAATTAACATTGCAAAGAGAAACTATGCAGTAAAGTTAGAAAAAGTTTACCGCTAACGACTCTAAATCAGTCTGTCATGCATTACAATCTCTAACCAATTACAAGCAACCAAACCCCAAGCTGAGAACAATAAAAGACGAGCCGACGACTTGAACACCTTCTACTGCAGATTTGAAAAGGATGCTTTCACACCCCACACCCACCCAAGCCGCACCACCGACCACCATCACACCTCTGACTTCTGCGTTGACCATCCACGAACAGGATGTGAGACGCATCTTCAAACAACAAAAGATGAACAAAGTGGCAGGCCCAGACCTTGTCCCCATCCTGCCACAAAGTCTGCGCCGACCAGCTCGCCTCCAGTCTTCCCACAGATCGTCAATAGCTCTCTGGGACTGCGAAGTACCGTCCTGTTTCAAATGCTCCACCGTCATCTCAGTCCCCAAGAAACCTGCGATCTCTGGTCTGAATGACGACAGGCTTGTCGACCTTGACATCTGTGGTCATGAAGTCCTTTTGAACGCTCGTGCTGGGCCACCTCAAGAGTGTCACAGGTCCCCTGCTGGAACCTCTGCAGTTTGCCTACCGAGCATCATCTTCGGATGATGCAGTCAACATGCGACTACACTTCATCATAGAACACCTCGATGGCACGAGGACCTACGCGAGGATCCTGTTTGTGGACTTCAGCTCTGCGTTCAACACCATCATCCCTGAACTCCTCCAAGCTTCTCCAGCTCAACGTCTCGCCTGCCATCTTGCCAGTGGATTTACAGCTTCCTGACGGGCAGGACACAACAGGTGAGGCTAGGGGAGGCCACCTCATCTACACGCACTACCAGCACCGGGGTGCCCCAAGGTTGTGTCCTCTCTCCGCTGGTCTTCTCTCTCTCTACACGGACTGCACATCAACGCACCATGCTGTCAAACTCCTGAAGTTTACAGACGACACCACAGTCATCGGCCTCATCAAAGACAGTGACGAGTCTGCGTATCGACAGGAAGTGGAGCGGCTGGAGCTGTGGTGCAGCCGACACAACCTGGAGATGAACACGCTCAAGATTGTCGAGATGATTGTGGACTTCAGCAGGCATCCTTCGCCACAGCTGCCCCTCACATTGTCCAACTGCCCATTCTGGGAATTAAAGTCTCTCAGGACCTGAAGTGGGAGTTCAACATAAACTCCATCCTCAAAAAGGCCCAGCAGAGGATGTACTTCATGCGGCTTCTGAGGAAGCATGGCCTGCCACAGGAGCTGTTGAGGCAGTTCTACACAGTGGTCATCCAATCAGTCCTGTGTTCTTCCATCACAGTCTGGTTTGGTGCTGCTACAAAAAAGGAAAAAAACTGACTCCAACGGACAATCAAAACTGCTGAAAAGATTGTCGGTACCCCACTAACCACCCTTGAGGACTTGCACACTGCCAGAACTAAGACGAGCATGCAAAATCCTCTTGGACCCTCCACATCCTGGTCACCACCTCTTCCAGCTCCTTACCCCAGCTAGGCGC